>NC_083764.1:55427830-55727830 GCF_963514075.1 Conger conger
GGCGGTGCATGGGAACCAGGCGTAGCGTGACAGTCCGTTGTTCATGTCCAGGTACTGAGACTTGCACATCTTTAAAAAGACAAGCAAATATCATTTTCTACTGTCAGTACTATTTTATATTCAAATTATTAAGCATTTCTTACTTTGACTTACAACATGTCCACTTGATCAATAACAATGTAATAATTTAGTCATTCATGACAATTATATAAAAATCATAAAAAGCACCATTCACTTTTTGACACTTATACATGTAAAATTGCAACAGCAGTGCCGTTTTCAAATGAGCTGCTCTCTCCACTATGCAGACTAGCTTTATCACTCACAGAACTGGAATAGTAATAATGAAAAATTATTGTCTTATAAAAACTTTAATTACTGTATTAAACTTAACCATTTAGATGTATCCCTTTACCATGCTGTACTGAAAATAAAAAGCAACCTGTTGAAAGACCAGTGGAGTGCCAAAAGGAAACAAAATGGTTTGATGACCAATCACTCCCAGAGCTAATAGCCAAAAGAAGCTCAATAAACATATTGTAGATTAACAGTGTGAACAGAACAGTGCTGCTGTTGTTTTTCTATGTCGGTATTTTATTCTTCTTATTTTTCTGTTTTTAAACTCTGAAATATGAAATTGTTCTGTAGAAGTCACACATAAAAATGATCATGGACTTGATTTGTGGAACTGTTCTGTCCTCTACTCAGAGAATCAGTTTGTCCACTCATGTCTTTTGCCCTCTGTTATCTGGCTCATACTCAGCTCTCGAGGGAAGATAAAAATGTACCAATCATGTTATCTGAGCTCAGCTGGAACTGCTACAGCCCAAATGTCGTGTCTAGGAAACGACAGAACGACTAGCAGTGGTATATCCAGAGTATACTGTAAAATATATAGAGGCAGCGACACCAATAGGAACCTATGGGGAAGATTTCCATGACGCAGGGTAATGACATAACTTGGCAGATGAAACAATGAAAAAAGCTTTGGCAGTTGCCAAAACGAGGGTGCAAAAGCATTTTTGGGAAATAAAAACGTCTATATCTTTATCTGTGCGCTTGTGAAAAAGAAAAAGATATATGGAAAAAAACATAGCATAGAGTGAACATCAATATATGAGTGGAAACATTTTCCATTTGTGGTCAAACACGAATGGAATCCAATGTGAAAATAGGGGCGACTTCATATCAACTGGCGAAGCCCTTGGCGCACCTGAGTGAGAGAGGGCTCCCCGATGACGGCGGAGGCGGGGCAGCGGGCGCGGTCCTGGTGGGAGGCCGAGGCGTTGGCGGCCCACTGGTCACTGAACCCCAGCGGGGTGAAGAAACCGCAGTCCCGCACGCTGGAGCCCCGCTCAAACTCCTCACACACGCCGTCGCCATCGAACACGTAGCACCGGCTAGGCTGGCCTGCAGGGGGCAGCACACCCACCGTCAAGCGCTCAACACTGAGACGTACACGCGCAGGATGAGAACAGGCAGAACAACCTGGGCACCTCTTTACACTGAGTTTATCAGTGACACTCTCATTATTGGCTGAGATTTAAGGGTCAGGATCCAACGTGGGTCACAGGAGTATACTGTGTGAGGTGGGTCACATAATGAGTCTGTAGTCCACTAGTCTATGCTCGTATTTGTATTTGACAAGTCCCTGAAAAGTACTAAATTACTCATTTGGGTTCCGATATTAAAAAGGTAAGAGCCAGTGCTTTAGTAAGTAAAAACACAATGTGATTAGAATGTTGAACATGCTCTAATGTTGATGTAACAATCACTGTTGGTAATTGAAAGTGAAAGAGTTCAAGAACATTGACTTACTCTGGAATAAAATAAAAAACTTTCCAAAAAAACCTCTTCAAGACCGAATATTTCAGAGCAGTAATTTTTACCCGGGTTGTGAAACTTAAGACTCTGCTGTGCAAGGGACAGGCTTTAATAACAAACAACAACTGAAACACAAAAGAAATGCAGAGAAAAGGAAGATCAAACAGGACAACAGGCAGCCAGGCTTATATTCATTAGACATAATGAGTGAATAACATCAGAGAGTTTGCCCAGCAGGGACATCAGAGGCTATCACAAAGTAAAAACAGAGATTATTTCGAGATAAGGCGTCCAATTGACAAACTTCAACAAAGGCGAGAAATCCACCAAGAAACCAAGGGAGCAATTAAACACAGTGCCCATCCTTAGCTACTGATTGTGTTCACAGTATGCACACTGATCTTAAGGTCTTTTCATGTTTTAAACAGAAGCTACTCTCATTAGACATATTAGAAATTTCTGATTTGTGAAATTGATTTTTGTCTAACTTGTTCTGGCAGAGTGCAATAACAAGAGAAGCTGTATATAAATAAATAAACCATCCAATCAGATGCAAACAAACCACAAGAAAATACCTTTTCGAAACTTTAAATATAAAAATTTAATATGTTCTTAAACACTTAAGCACAGCCCAGGTTCTATCAGTATACTGATGCCTGTTCAAAGCTTTTGTTGGTTGGCCACTGGTCGATGCTGTTCAACAGGAAGTCCTGTGAAGTTGATGCTTAGCAGTATTGACATCACAAACTGATCTCCTGTATGGGGAAGGATGATCAATTTACCCTTGTTGGAATAAGGTCATGAGGTCTTCTTGACTCTTGAAGCTCAAGGAGACAGCGAGAAGACCAGATTCAATTTGTCAGGGAAGGCCAGGGACATATTCCAGGAGCACCAAAGCACTGCATGAGTGTTTTAAACCAGAAAAGGCACTGAACACAATGTTTGGCTGCAGAATGTTGCAGATTTAGTGCAATTTTCCAAATAATTTAAATTGAAACAGAACATTCTACCTATTGCTCAATTTCTCTTCGCGGAAACACTGCCATAAATTATCTACCCGCTACTAAACCATAACTCAACTCGCTGTTCAACAGAAGCACAAAATGTGTGTTTTCTGTGGCACTCTGCCCAATGGGCCGCCAGCTAATTATTTAACATAGCTCAATCGATCACCATGGTTTCCAAGTGGGATCAGCTTTACTGCTTTTTGAGTGAAAATATAGGGGGCGACTTCATATCAACTGGCGAAGCCCTTGGCGTACCAGAGTGAGAGAGGGCTGTGATGCCCAAATCAAAAAATCAATTAAGCCCAACAAATGAAGTGCGTGAGAAATTAAGTTAGTAACTCGTCAGGCCTTGTTAATTAGCCAGCCATTGGAACACATCTGTGTTTATGTCTATACGGGGTGGAGACAGGAGAGCAACACTGAACAGCAAAGACATGGGCGGTGGGGAGAAGTGGCTTATGGGAGGGGCTGTATAGATCAATAGCAATGGAATTGTGATGTCAGGCTTTAACACTTTCAAAATTCCAAGTGGGTGTTCCAGAACTCCATTGCTTCCGGTTACCAGTAGTGATTATTACGACAGCATTAAAATGTTCAGTTATGAACTTTTTAATCACACGTCTGTGATCTTCTACCTTTAGGGTTAATCCTCGCAGTTCGGAGCTAAATGTTTTGTGCAACGTGCTGGAGAGATTGATGGACAGGATGGGAGCAGTGGGAATGTGAATTTACACTTAAATCCTTGAGGTGCAGCACCAAATATTTAGCCTTCCAAATACTGTGGTGAAATGACAAACAGAAACATGAATAAGGTTGGTGAAATACTTTTTTTGAATGGAAATCAGACTTGGAATTGTCTACCTGTAACTGACATCGCCTCATCATGAAATACAGGTATATGAAACCCTATCCTGGATAAATCAACCACTGCTGGCTATGGACCATGCACAGATCCAGCTCTATAGGATGTTGGTAGTCCTTAACATTAATGTCTGGAGGTTAACACTCAGGGTGCGAATTGTGAAGAAGATAGGAGGGAGGGGGTAGGGGGTGGTGGAACCGATCACAGAATTGGGCGGGGTAGCAATTTGTGACCATTATTTAAGGTTCTATCTGCGTTCTGAGTAGTTTTGAGATATCTTCAAAGCTTTCACATCCTAACACAGCAAAACTGAAACTCAGGGCAATCCTATGAAATTGCCCTATAAATAACATATGTTTGGCACATTTCTGACAACTCATTTTTGTCAGTTAGAACCTTAAAAATCTGATGAATCGAATTGCGGACTGGGGAACTGATCACCACATAGTAACAACACTGTACGATTAAAATGCGTTTAAAAAATAAATCATGCAACCTGAATTGTATGGCCCAGAGATGGTTGTGGTCCAAAAGACTGCGCAGTGTGTTCATGACAGCAGCCACGGCTGAATATGCACACCAGCATATTTGAGACTGCTGTTCTCTCTCAGACTCCTATATTTTTCCATCTATTGCCGTGATTCATTAAGATGACACAATTTAATTACAGCCCCATGCAGTTTCCTATGATATATTCAAATCACTTTAGATGAGGCTTCCGCCCAGAGAGGACTCTTTGGAAGAAAATTCAATACGTTTCACCGAAACTTTGAATAACAATTTGACAATGGTGTATATCCTTCAATATTCAAAAATAAGTGTGATTGTCCATTCAGCTAGATCTGATGAGGAAAATGATGAGGGGAAAAAAATCCTCCATGATACAATACAGAAGGTGAAGCCTGGGCTTTAATCCCACCCGAAAATCTCCTTTTTTCATTTGGACTCACCGTCGCAGTTGAACCCTGGCTCCATACGACACTTCTTAGAACAGCCGTCACCGTCCAGCAAATTCCTGTCATCGCACTCCTCTCTCCTGATTGGACGGGCCGGGGATCAAGCCAGGAAGTGTTATGCTCTCACAACCCCCGTAGACAGTCACAGAGCAGCCGACTAATCAACCGAATGATCTCGGTTCAGTTAAACCTTGCTGTACATTTCAATAATGTGGAGTTTCCTACTTAAAAGAAGCATCAAAGGCTTTAGTCACTGAACTAAAAGATCCCCGCGGGTTCACGAATGACACTGACACATTCATTTAATTGTACCCCCATGGTAAGCATTCCTATGGTGCACAGTAATTAATTTTTCATCACAATTACATGTGAGCTACACATGAAGTGCCTTTTTCAATTAACTGTGAATTTTCATTACCCAGTGCTAGTCTCTGAACTGTTAGCGTGGATAATTGAAGTTGATCTAGCATAAAGACGTGTGTTTGCTTCCGTGCTATTAGCCCCAGACAGCTTTCAGTTACTTTACTTACAGTATAGAGATCCATATTTTTTAAAACAAAATTAGACCGCCAAAAGATTAATGATGTTTAAACAGAAACTTTAGCCAAGAGTCTCTACAATGCTACAAATGCTAGCATGCACTGTTCTTGTATTATGTTGCTACTTTTCCAGTAACAATTCAAATGCTTTGATAGTTATACACATCCTGTGTACACATATACTTCACTTTTTTTTTAATCAAGTGATACTAAGAAAAGAAAAAAATGCAATATACATAATTCCCATCAAGAGAAAGTGAGAGGGTTGAGCTAACAGCCCAGGCACAATTCATTATGCATTCTGACTCCATGACAAAGTGAAGACGTATGTCTTAAAGTGGTGTATCATGTAGCTCATTGCAAGTAGCCAAAACAAAATTCTGATGTACATATTCACAAAGCAAAAACATCTGCCTACCCAAGGCACAGTATAGGCTGCCATGTGCCCGGATTAGGCAAAGTTTCTGTTCGGGTGTGAATATAAGACTGAACTTAGGAACAGTTTTTGTTAGGGTGTGAATATAAGACTGAACTTAGGAACAGTTTTTGTTAGGGCGTGAACATAAGACTGGACATAGGCACGGTTTTTGTTAGGGTAATGACATGACTAGACTTAGGCACAGTTTTTGTTAGGGTGCAAACATAAGATTGAACTTAAGAAGTTTTGTTAGGTCGTAAATATAAGACAGATTTTTTGTTGAGGTGTGATAATTATGAGACTGAACTTACCCTTGCAGTTCACCATCCCCGCAGTAGGGGGCGCCGTGGGTGTGGTGGAGCGGTGGAGAGAGCTCACTGAGGATGCCCTGTGCCTCCACCTGGACCCTGTACTGATACTGCAACCCTGCTGTCACATCACTGCAAGACACACAAACACACACACAAACAGCTTTTATACATTTCAGTTGACCTGACGCCTCTGATATCAACCTTTTGGCTGAAAACACCAGAGACTGCTGAGATGTTTCTATTGGACATTTATCGTCTTACAAGACTCAGAAGTGGCCACCCTTGTTTTTGTTACATTTAAGTCTGAGTAACGACCTAAACCTGCTCACGTCCACCTCAACACGCTTCCTTTCCCCCCAGGTCAAAATCTGTTGCACATGGGAACCCATTCGACACCAGGTACATTTCGGTAAATTAATGAGCTTCATTCTCAGCAACACTGACCATATTTTTCTAAGATTTTATTTAGGGAGCCCAGACTGCCTGTCTGCTCTGAGATAAAATGGACCATTTCAGTTCCACTGGACCTGTTGGTTTTCTTTGTTTCCTACTATATCTCAGTCTCATTGAGTGCCTTCTTCTGAAAGGCACTTAAGCAGACTTGCTTTCCAAGGCCAGGAACTACAGAGCGGCACTGTTATCATTGTTATAAAGGGATACAATTGGAGCGTCTTGCAATAAGTATTCCTGGCCTTTGCTTTGCTTTTGATAAAATACCTGTAAATAATCTGAAATCATGAGAAGATGTTCATTATACCTCACACTGGTGACGACTGCTTCCAGAGTCCCCATGATCAGGGGTTATTTGTGTGTGTGTAGGATGTTTTCCCCTTACAGTTACAGTATACCACCCTGGCCTGTGTGGGATATATTGTCCCTAGTTCTGGGATTATTGATCTGTTTTGAAAGGCCACAACTATAAAAAGAGCCATGCTCCAACTTCCCAGCATCCTTGGGCAACCACTGTCTCCTGCCAACAGCAATGATTGTGTGTCTGTCTTCCCCCAGGTGTCACTTAAACTTCATATACAAATTACCCTTATTAATTATGGATCATTTTCAGCCCGACCACTATGACCATCGAGTGCTTACTCCTAACACTGTGTTCTAGGGAGCCATGGCATTCTATGTGCGGCATTTGAAAAAGGACGGTGCAGTGTAGTGACAAATCAAAAAGTTTTGAATTGACTGTGACACGGGGGGTAATGATAGGCAGACGAGCACCTATCAGAGACCTCCATCAGTACCAGGAGTCAGCCTGCCAGAGTTTTGTGAAAGGACGTTACGGGAGTCCGTTAATGATTAAATGATTATCATTCATCCTCTTCTTCTTGTCTCTCTGTGGACCCCTGTCCTTTAACACTGTGTGGGGGGCCCCCTGCTCTTTCCTAGATGGGCATGTGCCTCGGGGGCAGTAGAGGTGTATAAAGAGGCACTTCTTTTTTAGGGGTAAAATCTCAGTGGCTTCACAATTGTGATAATTGGTAAACCAGTCTGGTTTACTAAGACCTTTAGCGCTTGCAAAACCTTTTAGCACACGCAGGACCAACAACACGATCAATGATTGATCAGGTCCATTTGTTTTGCACCAATCATTAGTTGTGTTATTAGTTTTGTGTATGCTGAAAGGTTTTGCCCATGTTAAAAGTCTTAGTAAGTCAGGAGTTTAATCTGTTTATCTGTCCTCTGTAACTCTCCCCACTCCAGCTCACACTAAGTGCCAGTAAGGAGCAGGGTCCACTCAGAGACAGGGATTAGTGCAGGGACAGCCCATACCTGGCTGCGCGTGTTTACTGTTTCCACTGCTGAAACGGCCACATTCGGTTTATATCCCAGAGACCCGCTTTGCGCTTTCCTCCCTGTCCGAGCCCTCTTCCCCCTCCCTTCACATAGCTGTATTCCCACAGGTTTCCTACATGTTTCCGTACTTAACACAGCTTTTGGAATTCTGGAGATGAAACAAAAGTCATTCTTTCAAATATGTCTGCCCTCACACCATTTCCAGCACTGGTAAAGCAGTATAGCAGACTGGCTAACTTCAAGACGGAATTGCCAGAGAAAAGGCGCTAATAGTTTGTCATTTTAATAAGCTTTTTCCTCATTAAATGTGAATAAGCTAAAAATGGGATGTTACACTGGGTATACTGACATCAAAATCTGAAAAACAGATCCAAGAATATTCATGGTTATAGCATTTTTTGTTTTCCCATAATGCTCTCTGGGGTAATGTTTTCAAGTTACCGTATCATGGAACGCTGAGTTTTATATTATATATTTCTGAGGCTCTCATGATTTCAGTTTAAACGAGCACTATAATGCATGTATCAGTTGACTTGTAAGATGGGAATCCACTCTCCTTTTCTCAAACATCATGTTCAAACACACGCATTTGTCACGCGTGACAGACCAGGTTAGGACATCATGTCTCGTGCAAAGACCACGCAGGTTGTGGGTCCGAGGCCGGAGGGTCAGTTTCCCCTCTTAAAACGTTAGCATCTACATTTCAAAACAACGCCAGAATCCATCACCGGGAAGAAGGAAGCATTGTTTGATCTGGAGACCTGTCATAAATCTCCTGTTGTCCACGTAATTTCTTCTTCTTGAAGCTAAAGTTCCCGCAGCCGTTCCGTGCCTTCTAAAGGAACCTGGGTTGGGTTATGCCGGCGGGCCCCAGGCGTAATAAATCCGCGGCCTTTCATGCGAGTCGGGACGAGGGGCTCAAATTCACATGAACATTGAAGAGCGGTAGTCAACGTCGGGTAGGTGCCCCGAAACGGGAAAATATTAGTCAATGCCGATTTCTGTCTAGAGCAGACAAGGAGTGGGCGCACGGGAGGACGGAACTAGAGCTGACGGAACAAAATGGCGGAGGGCCTGAAGAAAGCGCAGGAAATGTGAATCCCGTACATAATGCAAAACAGCACAGTATATTTTTATTTCTGAACAGAATAAAAGCCTCCTTTGACAGCCAGTGGGGGTACATGTGTAGATCGCATATGTATATTATTTGGAATACTGTACAGACCGATAAGGGCTGGTATTCATCATGTGTTCTGCAGAAGGAGTCTAGTGCCAGTGACAGACACAGGAGGTCTAATGTAGTCTGACGTGAGGATGGATAACGGACAAGGCCGGAGGATTTCGTCCCAAAACAAACCTTACGCTGAGATTCCAAAACAAACTTTATGCCGTGACAACGTGTCGACCCCAATAAAAACGTACAAGACAAAACACAGTGTTTTCTGGGAGCTTCGGCATTGTTGGAGCGCCAAGCTTCGACTTACGGTATGTCATGCATTTCTGTTCGGCACGTAATTAAAAGCGATGTGCACATCTTCTGCTAAGCAAAGGTGTGATGCAGTCATTTAATATTTACTGCATATATTCCAGCTAGCAATCATACCATGGCCCACTATTGAAATGCCCTTGGCCCTGCCGTCGATCTGACGGTGTGTTTAAACTACAGCGGTCCACAATCCAGGTGAGGCAGTCGAGATGGGATCTTGACCAGTCGTCAAAAATTGTCAAAATAGCCGGTCAAAGATCCTGTCGACACCAGAGTGGCCATTATTAAAACAGTGATGTGCTGACAGGTATGGCTGACAGAAGTCTGATGGGTGCTTTCATTCTGTTATGACTAACTGTCATTCCTGTGGCCTATTAAAAGTGTACGGGGCAGCAGGAGCTAGCTGTCTTCAGCAGGTCTTCTTTAAGAGGATCCTCAGGTGTTTTTCTTTTGAAGAGGGGCACAAAGACTCAAGAGAAACTGTGTACCAGGTGCCTGCGATGTCCCCTACTGACTATCCATGGAGCAAACTGTTTTTAAACCACGGAAGCTAAGTTTATGGGCACCACCACATTGTAGAATTTGAATGCGGCTCCTCCACTAAGCGACAGTGACAAGGAGCAAACTGCCCCTGATTTGTTCACAAAGTATGACTGCATTGTCCTAATAACACAATGACACGGCACACAGGTACACATGAGATGAAGAAAAAACACTGATTGCAACTACATTTTCATGTGGGAAAGAAATATTCACTTTGTATTTTTACCATACTGTTAAAATTGACTTTACATTGAAAGGGCGGCTGAAACACCCACGTATACTAGAGTCAACCACAGTGGCACTATTGAGTAGCGTCTCTCATTTGATGCCAGGGAATGAGCATCAAAAACGAAGGCCGTTTTTTTGTGCTCGCTTGCCACAAACTGACCTGTCGGTGAAGGTGAGCTCGGACTGCAGGGCGGGGCTGAGGGTGAGGGGCGGGTCCCGGTGGAGGTGGTAGTGTAGCGGGCGGCAGCCGAAGCAGAGGGGGTTCTGGGGGCGGGAGGTGAGCAGCACGGCGTCGATCTCCATCTTCTCGTCGAAGGTGTAGATCTTGACCCCGGTGACCCTCTTGTGGGTGTGCGGTCGCAGGGTGAGGGGCACGTCGCAGAAGGCGTGGTGGGGGCCGGTGCTCAGGGTCTCCCCGGACTCGGTCAGGAACTCCACGTTGGTGATGGCTTGTGTGTCTGCGTCAGGATAACAGTACCTCAGGCCCTGTGCTCATTAACGGTCTCACAGGAGATCTGATCCAGGATCAGTTTTCAGCTTTTTAGCTTATAATTGATAATGGTTAAGGTCAGACCTGGGTCAAATAACAAAAATTACTTTTGATTCAAATACTCTCTACGCTTTTACTGAGCTTGTCAGGTGTACTGGAGCCTATGACATATAAGTGGAATCCCAGCCTTCTGGTCCTCTTGGTTGGCTCAATTGGACCAGGCAAGACCAATTATTTGAAAGTATTTGAAATAATTACGTATTTCTGGTCTGGGTAGAATAGGGCCAGCAGACAACAAATCCAAGAACTGCTGGTGTTCCACCCTCCCTTGACCTGGGAGTCAGGTGCGAAGACAGTCTCGCCAATCAGTAGCACAAATTACCCGGGAGAAAAGAAACCCAGGGCTGGATTTGAATTTGAGGGCCAGAGTTGATGATCCCTGCTTTAAGATGTGAGTTCACAGACAAATATGTTCAAGAATGTTCTTAACTGATGTAATCACTTCTGGTAATTAAAAGCAATGGAGCTATTGGACACTATGAATTTTGAGGAAACATAAAAAATTCCCATCCTCATCCTCTCCCTGCAGTCCCAGCATGCACTGCTTTAGATTCCCCCAGACATCACAGTGAGAAAATAGTTTTATGATGACCTCCATCTCTTTAAATGAATGTCAAATAACACAAAGGAGTCTGTCCCACAGAGTCATGCTGTGAGAGTTCCTTTTTTCACTGCCGCCACCAGTAGATGGCGTGGAAGTTGTGCGATTGTCCAGACTGTTCGGAATGGAATAAGTTATTTTCTGTTTGTTATACATGTTTTTTTGGTATCAGCCTTTTTTCTGTGAGCTAAGTAGGTGGAGATAGTGGGGATAATTAGCATTATCTTGGACTTTGGGGGTTTCGTTCAACCCTAAGAAATAACCAAAATCAACTTGGCAACCTTGCGCTTCTTTTCAAGTTAAGGACAATTGGTTAAATTCTGGCAATGACTATATCCACAACAACAAGACACACTGGCAGTAGAAGGACTTTCTACTTGACTTTCTACTGGAATTGACAGCATAAATGGGAATTTGCTTTATCACCAAACATCGCGTAGTGTAGCACTTGCTCAGGGACATAGAGAACCGCAGGGCCGTAACATGGAGCAGCACAGGAGAGACCTGCACTCACCGGTGGAGATGTAGGTCATAGAGTGAGGAGCAGAGGAGAGACCTGCACTCACCAGTGGAGATGTAGGTCATGGTGTGAGGAGCAGAGGAGAGACCTGCACTCACCGGTGGAGATGTAGGTCATGGAGTGAGCAGCACAGGAGAGACCTGCACTCACCGGTGGAGATGTAGGTCATGGAGTGAGGAGCAGAGGAGAGACCTGCACTCACCGGTGGAGATGTAGGTCATGGAGTGAGGAGCAGAGGAGAGACCTGCACTCACCGGTGGAGATGTAGGTCATGGGGTGAGGAGCAGAGGAGAGACCTGCACTCACCGGTGGAGATGTAGGTCATGGAGTGAGGAGCAGAGGAGAGACCTGCACTCACCGGTGGAGATGTAGGTCATGGAGTGAGGAGCAGAGGAGAGACATGCACTCACCAGTGGAGATGTAGGTCATGGAGTGAGCAGCAGAGGAGAGACCTGCACTCACCAGTGGAGATGTAGGTCATGGAGTGAGGAGCAGAGGAGAGACCTGCACTCACCAGTGGAGATGTAGGTCATGGAGTGAGGAGCAGAGGAGAGACCTGCACTCACCGGTGAGAGATGTCGGTCATGGAGTGAGCAGCAGAGGAGAGACCTGCACTCACCGGTGGAGATGTAGGTGACCCAGATGGTGAGGCTGTCAGGGGTCACGGGGTGACGAAACCGCAGGACCAGCACGCAGCCTTCGCTCTTGGGACAGGGTGAGGTGACGTTGGTGTCGTAGAGGTGCAGCTCCGGGCTCCAGGCCTGTAGGCTCGGCTCACAGGGCTGGTACACATCAGGGGGGCCTGGTGAGACCGCAAAATATACGCAGGTAATTCACCTAGACTAGTGACCCACAAGGTCATAGGTTTGAGTCCCATGTGGCACCTCATACCCACAAGGTCATAGGTTAAACTCGCATGCAGCACCCAACACCAACAGGGTCATATGTTCGAGTCCCATGGGTCACTCCACACCCACAAGGTCATAGGTTTGAGTCCCATGTAGCGCCTCACGGCACTCTACCCTTGTAGGCGTGCCACGTATTAAAAGCCATTACATCGCAAACTGCACGTGGGCCATGTGTTCAATGTTAGCTGCAGGTTTTCCTTGATGTGCGAGTCTGCAAAGCAAATGAGCGACGTAAAGTGGGAAAGCAGAGATTTGGCCGCTCCGGGCCAGGAGACAGGAGGTTCAGCTCTCCTGGAGCACTACCTGCTGTCCCACAGCTGCTCCATTAACCCTTTAGAGCAGAGGAGAGAGGGAGGCCCGAACACGCCCTGCCCTTCATCACCCTGGTCTTCATCACCCTGTCCGTCGTGTTCATCACCCTGTCCATAATCTCTCTGCCCTTCATCTGGAAACATGCAGTCATTTTCTCATTCAACCGCTACATTCCTTTCATATTCCAGCTCCCGACTGTTTTTCATTCCTCCAAAATAAATGACAAGAAGAGAGCGAATTTGATCATTCACATCAATATGAAAGGAACACGCTTGCCAATAGTACACACTCGTAATCACTTAGATACTTCACGTGTGTTCTTTAACGATTGTGCCCGGACTGAGGACTGCTCTGATATGAAGTTAAGCACAGCTGGTATTAAAGCAGAGAAAGGGAAGGCCTGTAACTTCCCCTGCTGGGTGCTCAGGATCGAGTGTATTTCTGCATTCTGGGAAGAAAAGTCAAACACTGGAGAAAAGCAGGAGGACCCACGACGACGTGAACGGAAAGACCGGGGAACGCGCGCGTCGTTCACGGTGGGTCCCACCAGAAACGCAGGGCCAGGGAGGGACCGGGAGAAACGGCATCAACAAAACAACAACCCGTAAAAGTGAGGAGTTTAGAGTTAATTTCCTGGGCGGGCAGAGCTTGTCTCAGCAGAGCTATGAATGTTTGGACAGGCCAGGGGCGGGCAGCGGGGCCATCCTGTATGTGTGTGTCCGCGCAGAGAAAACAGCCACGCGCCAAGTCCAGCCGTAAAACTAAATTGGTCAGATAAACACAGTGCTGCTCAGGGGGCTTGGCTTAATCGCTCTGTCAGATGCTACCGAACCACCCCCCCGAACCCACCCCCCTGCTCCCGAACCCCCGACCACCCCCCCCCCCCCCTCACCCTGCACCACCCCTCCCCTCCCCAGGAGCCGCCGTCGCCTCCAAATTCTCCCTGCGTCATCACTTCTGCCGCTTGGCGCGGTGACGCTCACCTCTCCTAAGTTCCAGGCGGACTTGTCCAGTATTTCAACAGCTAAAGAGTGACAGGGTTGGCTTGGGCCTCGTTGAATTCTGCCCGTAGTTACTTCTGATACGTTTATAAAGTCCTTTAAAATATAATATTTGCATAATTCATGTAGTAATTGCTGTCACCGTTAAATGCTGGACACATAAGGTAGCTTGGAGATTTGAGGAACGCCTGGGAAAAGGCCATACATTTTTTTTTTTGGTCATTGTTATTGGTCATAGCATCAGTCATTCCCATTGGTCTCCATTGACAACTTATGTATTTTTATACTGATGATTTTGCGAATTTGATTAATTATTTAAGGCAATTACATTTTGAGTTCTTTCCATCAGGACAATAGTGAATTGAAATTGAATCTATAACGTTGACTACAATCTATTTCTGTATGTGTAGTTTGACAGTGCTGTAACTTCAAAAAACATACATTTCCAGTTGAAAGTCTTACTCACTGAAAATACTGTGGAATTAATTACTGCACTGCACAAAATAATTGCCAAAAGGAAAAAGTGAGAAGTTTAAATGTGATTAGGAATGCAATTTCTTACTGAATAAATTTTGCATAACTTCCGCTACTGCTGCCTGCCATTAGCCACAAAGCATCTCCATTTTCCAGCAGCTTGAAACTCATTATGTTTCTGTGAACAGTTGGTTCGCTCGCTCTTTCCTAACCTGTTGGATATGGAGCGTTTCCACACATTAAGTCTGGGCCGAGCGTCTGAACGCAAATGGCCCCGCGTCCGTCAATAAAGGAAATGAGGCGGGCAAGCCACACAGGAACTTGATTGAGATAATCAGTTGCATCTGTTACACCGGGAATACGGTTTCAAAGCAATACGGGGAACACACAGATTTTATTTTTAATGACAGCTGAATGTTGGAACGGACCCAAGGTTACCAAACCTCAAAACTATGTTGTGGGCCTTTTTTTTATACAGTAGGTTTATTTTTTAAAAATCTGTTTTTGTGCGTGTCCTTTTTTGAGGTTCATTTCTTTATTTATTTCTTCCAGATACCTCACACGCACCTGGTGAGGGGAGAGAAAGGATCTTCTTGGGGGATGAAAGTCCCCCTCCGTGGGCCATCTGCCGGAGCTGAGGTCCAGGGTTTCCTATCTTCATTAATCAAAGCTGAAGTAGTGTTTTCTGTTGTTGTTATCGATTAGAGATAAAGTATTCAAAGCCACGCACCTTTAGGGACTGCCGGAGTCAGGGGGACATCAAAGCCGCAATCGACACGGCGCGTTGGAAAGAACTCAAAGCGCTGGAAAGGAGGGACGAATGTGAAGGAATATCCGGAATCTTCCGCCGCGACCCTATCTTACGGAGTCAGAATCCGCAACTCGTTCACCGACTCATTGTCTACCGACACTTTGACTATCACTTCAGGCCTGTGTGGCTCTTTGTATTTCTGTCCTCTCTCTTATTCCTGTGTGCGCTCTTCTAGGTTTCACCCCTGGTCGTGTGCCCTTAGTTTCACTCATTTGTACAAAGTCCTTTAGAAGGAAAAGTGACTCCGTAATTTGCCACAGTCCCTAAGACGTGCCACTTGCTCCTGTCGAGAGGGAGCCGCCCAGACAGGCGTATAAGCTTCGTATCGATTGTTCCCCCGCGCATAATGCACCCTCTGAACTCACTCTCATGTGTCTTCCTCTGAAGACTCTCTTGATCACTGGCTCTAACAGGACTCGGGTTACGCAGAAAAAGGAAACAATCCAAACGGCCCGAAATGATACACTGGCTGCGGCGCGCGACTGGGCCAGGACAGAACCGAAACGAGGTTAAACACTCCATTACGCTCCGGTATCTGCTCTCTGATCTCCCTCGGAGAGGAATCAATGGATTAGGACACTGATTTCCCCTCTAAATCTGTGCAAGTATCCATTAAAGTGTCACCCAGAACTCCTTGTACTCTCCTGGGCCTCCCACAAGATCTCAGGGAACATGTTCTTGGATTCAATCAATTGGATTGTCCTTAACTCCGGCAATGAAATACAGCTGTCCGCTAGTTTTTTTTCCTTCTTCTTCTCAAACAGTGTGGTGAGTACAGCAAAGCACCGACTGAATTCACCTGACTCGATGGGCTGCGGATAAAGCAAACAGTCGTTGAATTTCTTTCAGAGTAAAAGTAAAAATATGTTACAGATGTCTGCCTTAACTCATTCTGAGTGATGATGTATTATGGACTAAATTCTGGAATATTCTGAGTAACAAGAGGCAGAATATCAGTGTGTCAGTGCAGTCAGGTGGAGCCAGGGCAGGTGCATGGATAGAGGCAGGTGGATGGGCCGGGACAGGACCATGGGTACGGGAATCTCAGGGGAACTGACCCACAGCTTCTTCAGGAGTCCAGTATCCGGAGGAGTCGCAGGCTCGGGGGGAGGTCGCCTCGTGGGCGTACTGAAGGAACGTCCCGTCTTCCTCACAGTCCCTGCAGTTCACAACACCCGCTCTGAGAGAGAGAGAGAGATAGAGAGAGAGATCAGGATATAGAGGGGGAGAAAGAGGGTGGGAGAGAGGGAGATGGAAAGAGGGGAGAGACAGAGAGAGGGGGAGAGATAGGGATATAGAGGGGGAGAGAGAGTGAGAGAGGGGAGAGAGAGGGTGGGAGTGGGAGAGAGAGAGAGGGAGAGATAAAGAGGTGGAGAGAGAGGGATAGAGATAAATAAGGAGAGAGAGAGCAAGAGAGAGAGGCAGAGAGAAAGTAAAAGAGAAGAGATTTCATAAAATACTCACAATCCTCAAACATCTAACACATTGTGAAACACCAATTGACCAACAGCATTCAAAACCAACATCCATCCATACTGATGTCCACCAGAAACAAAAACATGGGCAACTTCATACCTTTGGTGAAGCGCCCCACTCACGGGGGAAAGCCAATGAATAGTCACAGACTCAGACGTCTGGCCAATCACCATGGGAGGCAGAGGGATGGGGGTGGGTTTTTTGCTGACCACCCAGTTCTGATAGACCAAGTCCACGTAGCAGTGCATGCGAGCCACCTGGTTTGGGGTGAAGTTATTGGTGCAGCTGTCGTCTGAAATGAAAAAACATGCTCAGTAAAGTGTATCTGTCCCCTTCCAGACTATTAAAGCATGTATCACCTGCCAGAAAACAGCCATATAATGTGTGCTGTGCAGATTGAACACTGGCAAACATCGTGAGCTGCAGAACTTGGCACGGCGGAAAAAAACGGTCTGAGCTGCGATAAAAATTGTATTGTTCTGGTAGTACAAGAGGAGGGAACACAAAGCTGTTACCTCAAGTGTTACCTACACAGCTCTTAAGGAGACACTATTCCACAAGACAAGGTATATTGTACCTTCAAATTACAGAACAACTAGTTATTGATTGGTCAGATTATAGTCACACCTGAGTCCCAGGTAAAAGGAGGGTGGAAAACCAGCAGTTCTCGGACCTTGAGGACAGTGATTCGATGATCCCTGATCTAGGTTATAAAGCCTGTGACTTTCTGGTGAAGGGATCAAGACAGCCACTGACAGAAATATCCTTAGGCTACCTGTACAGCTCATGTAGTTATCGTAGGAGACACATATCCACAGACTACCTGTATAGCTCATGTAGTTATCGTAGGGGACACACATATCCATAGACTACCTGTATAGCTCATGTAGTTATCGTAGGGGACACACATATCCACAGACTACCTGTATAGCTCATGTAGTTATCGTAGGGGACACACATATCCACAGACTACCTGTATAGCTCATGTAGTTATCGTAGGGGACACACATATCCATAGACTACCTGTATAGCTCATGTAGTTATCGTAGGGGACACACATATCCACAGACTACCTGTATAGCTCATGTAGTTATCGTAGGGGACACACATATCCACAGACTACCTGTATAGCTCATGTAGTTATCGAAGGGGGTCCCGTGGTACAGGGTGGGCCCGCAGGTGTCGTTGATGGGGTCCGGGTCGCGGCAGGCCTTGGATTTGGGGGTGGGGGCCGTGTCGGCGCAGAGGTCGCCCGTCTCCATGGAGGGCGTGGTCTCGCGGCACGGGTCGTCACACGACTCCCGCTCGCTGACCCCCTTGAAGACGTGGTACAGGCCCAGGATGTGCCCCATCTCGTGGATCATCGTGTTGTTGTGCCCGACCGTGCCAAAGTACGCCGGGTTCAGCACCATTCCTCCTGGGGGCCAGAGAAACACAATGCCAGTGTACGCACTGCTGTGCTCTGTACCACAATTGCATTTTTCTTTTGCTCAAAGCCCTCCCAGTGTCAGCCCCTCCCATTAACCCGTGTGTAGTCTTAACATTCCGTATACTCCCCTTGTCCTAAGGGTAAAAAATGACCCGCCTACACTAAACCCCTAAAATAAAGCTTAATTAAATTTCTATTTTTCAAATCTATTTTGCACAAAGAAACAACCTGTCACACATCATAAACTTTGTCATCAAATTTCAAGTTGAAAAAAGATAATTTAGGGGGTTTTCTCTGCTGTTAAACATAGTGGCAGGTTTTTTGACCCTTAAGACAACACAAGGGTTAAACCCTCCCAAAGCCCTCCTCTACTCCTCACATTAGTTAATTTATTTATTTATTCATTTAGTCAGACATTGACATATGCTGCCAGTGTATGGTATGCACCACTCTGTACCGCATACAGTACTGTGCGTGCACATATACACACACACACACACACACACACACACACACAAAACTGGTATCTGTTTTTCCTTCTACATCAGATGCCTGGTGCTTGATTGATGACATTCAGAGATTTCGGGAATACACTTTCAACTTTAAAGGCATAGATAAAAGCCCACTGCACAAATGACATCCTCTAGCATAACAAGACAAAAGTCTCTCATTCTTGGGAAACATTTTTCAACAGGATGCATATCAATCATCCGTGACATGTATAAAGGGAAATGGCATTCTCGGGAACAGCTGTTTGTATTTTCCATTTATCAATGAGTATTATGGTTTTATCATTTGGGGGGTTGAGCCTCCTTTATTACTTGTTGAGTTATGAAACTCATAAATGGAGATACAAGGTTCACGCACAACGCCGATGAAACTGTATATAATAAACGTACATTAATAATACTAAAATGAAGTGAGCATCGTTTACTCTGTGAACAGTTATGAACATGAATGAGGTGATTTGTCAGAGAAAGTATAGCTTTGCTCTGCGTTACAGTTGAATACAAATACATGAAAAAATGAACGAGGATTATAAGATTTCTCCTCTTTATTGTTCCCTTTCATTCAAGCTGTCAAATCCCCCAGAATCTGCTCATCTTTTCTCATTTATACATCACACAGCCTAATGTCTCACCAAGATGCTTTGAGACACTTAATGTGAAATGCATTCGCTCAGCTCACCCAGTCAGGATTCAGACTGACATCGCCCTGGAAGATGTAGCCTAACACCACACGCTGCTAATGAACATCTCCTCTGACCTGTATAATTCACCACCACGACAAACATCTCAAGACACCGGCAGAAACACAGAGGAAAGGTCTCTGTGCAGCAGCCGCAGACACGTTTCCGGGGAGTCGTAGTGCCGGACGGCGGATGGGCGAGGCCGGGGATATGAACGGTGAAGGAGGTTAATGGCGGCAGGCCGCGTCATTAACACGACGAGGTGCTGGTGAGCACACCGCCGCTCCTACGGCCCTGGCGGCATCGGGACTGCTTCTGTTTACCAGGCCCTTTCGGGTCCTCCCGTCGACTCCGGTTCCCTCTACCCGAAGCGGAGCCCCGTTATGGAGGTGATTTTTTAAGAAATATAAATGGAAAACGTCTCCCACAAAGGGGACATTATATGGACTGGTACATTCCGCTCTGAGCTTTTCCATACCCGTCAGAAGGTACGTTTTAGACTCTTTCCTCTACACCCTTGCTTTCCTCCCCCCCCCCCCCCTCCTCCCCACGAGAAGTGTTCCACGCGGTTGTTTGTCTGGATCGCAGCGGGGCCAGTTCCTCGCTCGTTGACCGCAAAGCTCCCTCTCGTTTGGGTTATTAAAAGAGCCTTGCCGTGATATTGCCTGGCTCCTTGACGCAGGGTCGCTCTACTTCAAATGAACCGCAATCCGGGAAAAGCGCTCCCCGACTCCGGTCCGTAGCTGATTGCGCATTGTCGGGGATAGAGATCCGGCTGGAAATCAACCCGCGTATAACCACTTCCCACGGAGCATTTTAGAGGACGGGTTCTCGTCCCACATGAAGAGGAACCGTCCCGGATTTGTTCTGATTAAGGTGCCAATCAGAACGGTTCTGAGAATTGGTAGAGGTTTGTGGGTTCATGTCCAGGTTAATACTAAAGGGGGGATATACGCATGCTTTCCCCTCCATCGGAAACAGGGAACGGTGGACTTCTGATCTATGAGGCCATCAAATTAGCTGTCATCACAACGAAACCATTTCAAACCACTCCTGGCTTTGAGGCGGTGTGAATAATGTGACTCCCACAATATAGTCTCCGGATTAATTAAGAGTGAAAATATTTGGCAATAGTTTTATGTCGGTCTTTCAGTACATCACTCTGTAATGTCATGAAATGACCATCTGACCTAAAATCATGGTGCAATCTATGTCAACATGTCTGGAATCTTTATAAAAACATGCTCACATTTAATACAATCTCACAAAACTCATTATTTTGCCAGTTGGAAGTTTGTTTAGCTCCTAAATTAGATTTATAAACATTTTGAAAAGTGCATAATTCCCTTTTTTCAGACATAACTTTAACATTTCTTTCTTGTTTTACTTCATAAAATCGAGCTGTTAAACATAGAGCCAGAAACAACATGACCTTTTCTTGGTTAAGGAGAAATATATGGGATATGGGATGTTATTAAATAACTACTGATTTGCCGAAAGTGACGTGGTAGTCAATATGCTGCAGAGAATATTTTCTTAGATTAATTGACAATTAGTTCAGGCTTTGAAAGTATGAGTAAATAAATTTTGAGTTATGTCTAACAATGTGAAATGTATTTTGTTATCACACGGATGTTAAATTGCAGTTTCTGAACGAGTTTGACTTTCTAGACATTCCACTGAAACAAGCGTCCAGACACGGCTAATCACGGGACTGAATATAAACCGCAACGCTAAAAGGCTTTCGCAAATGACCTTCTCCCCTGACACTCGCTCAAACAGCAGAGTGGTCTATACTTAACCTGCCCGGTTATAGAATGTTGGCATTGGGTTTTATAACTGACAAATGCAATTTAAATAAGCTTGAAACACAAGTCTTTTATGACCACTTAAAATCTCGGCAACCGTTCAGCTGTTCGAAGCACAGCAGGTACAGAACAACATCGGTGTATTCCCCAGAGATCATTGGCATAATTTCTTCTGTCATTTGCGGAAAATGGAAGCGGCTTGTATCGCTTCTTGTGAACTTTAAAAAGTTGAAACTGAGACAAACAGACAAACGCTACCGTCTGCTTTTCAGTTTAAACGCCATTCAACTGACAAGTTTCAGTTTAAGTACAGCTTTGAGATTCAACTACAGATATGGGTCACTGGAACAGAGTGAACTTCACAGCAATGCCCACAGTCTACTGCACTATGTACTGGGTACAGGGCTTTGACTGAGGTTACTAGGTTCATTCAATTAGTGCTGTACGACATGCTGTCACAAGTGGTTCGAAGATTAGAGGTTATTCGGAAGATTAAGATTAGGAAGTGTAATTTTCGCTCAATCGTTCCCTAGTCGGTACCTATTCAGGCCAAAAACAGATAAACCTCTGGCAGAAACAATAAAACAAAATAACCATAGCTAAACAAAATCAGTTTGAACTCACATTGACTACAACAAGGTCCACAACCACAGCCGATGGTGTTCAGAGTATCATAAAACCATAATTCTAATGTAGCCTCCTTATGCAGCTAATCATCATCTGGGATGAAAAGACTAGCAGTGCATTCTTAGCTGATTTTATACTGAACGTTTTACTGTGTTTAAGAACACCCACCTCCCATACACGCATATAAAAGTGGGACATGGGAGAGACCATCGCTTTAGTAAGTGCTAAGCCTCGAACAGTGAAAACTATAAACTACAGCAACCTGGCAGGCAGCGTATGTCTTAATGGCCATGCCCGTTCCCTTCGGTTTGGTTTGACACACATGTTTCTGTTTAAGACTCATTGATGTCATTCACACAAAAAAATATTATTATGTTTTAAATGGACAGTGGTTACCCACTGTATCTGTATAAAATACTTGTAACTTCAACTGATTAAGTGCTTAGTACACGTCCCATATACTTACTGCAATAATATTGTGTGCAACCACTGTCCAGAATAGTATTAAGCAATCATTTTGATGACTTACTTAATGTTATTAAGAAATCATTTTGATTACTTTCTTAATTTTATTAAGTAATCGTTTTGAGACTGGGAGCTGATGATGAGAGAGAAAGACAAAGAGAGAGAGATGGCTGAGTGGAATGCAGACAGACTGGGAGGCTGACACAGAGATAGCCAGTGACAGTAAGATCGTGAATAAAGAGGTTTGCATTGGATCGCCGCACCGGGGCGACCCACAGAGAACAGTAGCCCACTGTAGACTTGGACCGTGTGCAGAGAGCGGTGCCCGAGGCCCTCGCTGTGCACACACGTTGCTTTGGACACGCCCTGACAACCGCGGGGTGGCCCTGGACAGGGGCAGGGAGGCCCGCTGGCCGCCCCCCCCCCCCCCCCACAACACGGCCTCCTCCTCTGGGGCAGAAGCTCCCTCTCTCCCCTCCCCTGGCAGCGAGGATGGGAAGCGGCAGGGTCCAACCCTGCTTGCTCCCGGCGCCTAAGCCAGGGATGAGAGACCCTGTGGCTCCCTCGCCGTCGCTTCGCCTGCCAGGTTGAGTGCGAGGTTTCGGGGTGAACCGAGGTTGTTTTTAAGGTGGCCCCAGAACCCGAGTTTCACCCTCGCTAAGCCCGGATAGGGCGCGCCAACCCAATCCCTGGCCACCTTAACCTGGCCGACACTATATAAACACTTCTCCTGGCCTAAGAGGGGAGGTTTTCAGGCTTTATGGGGCGGGAGTCATTGCCCCCATTCTCCACCCTGGCGCCAGGACCCGCGGGCGTGCTGCTCATCGGCCGAACGCGGTCCTCTGGGTTGGGCCGGGCCGGTACCGTAGACGAGGCTCATTTACGTCCCGGGAGCGGACTGCCGTCAGCCCGCGGACGCGGTTCAGGCTGAGGCTAGCCGGAGGCCCGGCCTGTCGAATTCCTGTCGAAGAGAGAGGGCTCTATTGACCCGCCGCCTGATGGCAGTGCCGACAAAAACAGTGAAATTCGAGAACCGAGTTGCCCCCGAATGTATTGCACGGCGTACACCAGTTCCAGTCCTGGCTGCAGGTGACGTAGTTCCTCAACCCACGCCACGGTTTTCCATTCTCGACTCTGTCTTTCGTGGCTCTCCTTTTCCTCCGGGAAGCCGCGACACCCGAGGCCTTCCGGAGGAGGTGACGCCAGTCTGGCACCCTCGCCGGCCTCCGGGGACTCGTTGAGCCTCCTCGAGCTCCAGCAGCCTTCCTCAGGTGCAGGATCTCTGGGCCCATGGAGTCTGAAGCCCCCTTATTGGCTGGGGATATGTTAGTCATCATGTTGTCGCATCCCTGAAGGAAGTCAGTATTTGCCTATACTCGGGTTCAGCTCTCCTTGGGGTGCCTCACACCCCTGGAAGCGACTGTTCTGGAAGAGAAACCCCAGGCAGCACCAGGGTGGCCATCTTGCCTGAATGTCATTATGGAAACAACATGCCGTTTGTTATTCTTTCTTCCCAGGGGGGCTTGGCTCAGGAAAGCCCGTGCCTTCGGAACCGTCCCTTCCCGCGGGATGTGCTGTTGTTATTAGCTAACCGCAACAACTTCCTGTGGGCTTCTGTCGAGCAGCCTCCAAGCGCTGTGCACTGTCGAGCTCTGATCGAGAGCCTGGGAGATCCGTGTCTCAAATCTCCCTGCTTCTACCTCTGAAATGATTGCATCCCTTTCTACTGAGCCTGAGGTGATGTTTTATTCACTAAATAAAAAGGTTGCATACAGCATATCAGCTTAAAATATAATTTCACAGATATAATTTTAAAACAAATATTTAGCCACGATTTAACATAAAGATTTTGATTTGGGATGTATTATGAATGTTGGTGTTGTATCTTGCCAACTCCCGTTTAAATACCTCAAATTCATGAAATAAAATGTTCCAAATTAAAACGAATGGAAGGAGAAGTCATGGTGCAAAATATATGCATCGCAGCAAGAAGTAAACATCTGTTTTACCTCACCTTGTTGTGTGAAGAGGGGCGTTTCACACATCAGCATAAAGAAAAGCCCTGTTTCCATAGTTAACACAGGGCCACGTGTATCACGCGCTACGTGCCTGCATTTTCCCCAAACACGCCGGGCAGACAGTTACCTGACCCAGGTCCAGGACAAATGCTGGAGGGTAATTAGCCAGAAATGTTGCGCTGCTGAGTAGAATTTACAATGCAATTACATCTAAATTCAGAACACGTAACGGAAATAACAGCCGAATAAATGAATAAAACGTGGCGCAGTTTTGAGAAGTGCACAAAAAGAAACATAACACCGTGCCCTTGCCGGTGAAAGCCACAGCCACAGCGAGAGAACACAGAAATGATGGGAAAGCGGTTATTAACTGCCTGTTTTAGCGTTTAAACGCAGTCGCCAGTGGTCATGTCCGCTTTAGTGAGACCTTACCACTGTGCATGGCACTCACCGCCTTCAGTAAATCTGATTGAGGACAGCGAGAATCTGGCTCTGCTTCCAGAATAATACTTTCAATAGTAATTAGATGTGAATTATGGTCTGGAACACAAGCCAATAGAGTACAGCGAGATTTGTTTAAACCGCCGTAGGATCTGGCCCGCACAGTACGGACCGTGTGTGGATGAAGAAAGCCATAAAACAATGTGAGCGGGTTCCGAAAAAACATCAAAAACCGCACACATTTCTGTGTTGTGATTTTCCTGTCAAATTGATGTATGGTGCATTCAACACCAATCAGCATTTATCCTTAACCTTTGCAAAAGTTCAGTAATTAATTACTAGTAAATTACAGTCAGCTAACTGTGAATATGTTGACTCAAATCAGTTTAACAGCTTATGCAAGTCAATCAATTGCAAAACCGAAATGTTCTCTGCTTTATATCTTAATATTCAAAGTACAGCAAAAATCTATGACCATTTTATGCACTATTTGTCTGAAGCATAAATTTTCCATTATTGGAAAATCTCTGAAACTTGGCTAAACGAACACTCAGCCACACTATGTGAAATGTTACAATATACAGCAGTACATTTTCGTGGAAAAGAAAGCTGGTGAAAATTCTGTGAAAATGAATACTCATTGGCCGATATACAGTAGATTGGCGAGTTTCATAATTGGTTAAATGAACTAGCTGAATTATGATTGCAAGGAAAAAGAAAGGATTACTGCATTTATTCATGTTATATGTTAACACATTAATCCATGCGAGATTTCCACTGGGATATGTGAAAGACGTGCATAAGTAGAGTAGAATATTTGACAAAACATAACATGCACAACATTAGCACACTTTTATATTTTATGAATCACCAAAAACTATGTTTTAAGTGAAATGTGTGCATTTTAAATTGAGCAACATCCTGCTCTCCATAAAGGTGCATCAGCACAGATCTTTGACAACATCCAGCCCTATGAGTAGTTTATAGCCAGTTTGTGCAAAGCTTTCTCATTTATAGGCAATTATGTGCCCCGCATTAACATGGCAGCAAATTATTAATTTGATCAATTCAGCCAATACTGGTATACATTTACATTTACATTTTTGTAATTTAGCTGACACTTTTAATCCAAAGCGACTAACAAGTGCATAGGTTCTTCAACAAGTTAAAACATCACATTCATGAATATATATATAGCGTGCACAAGAGAGGGATTTCTGAAGGGGGAGGGATAACTGTATAGCAGTAATTATGCAGGAATACATGTATACCAGTTATTATGCAGGAATACATGTATACCAGTTATTATGCAGGAATAAATGTATACCAGTTATTATGCAGGAATACATGTATACCAGTTATTATGCAGGAATACATGTATACCAGTTATTATGCAGGAATACATGTATACCAGTTATTATGCAGGAATAAATGTATACCAGTTATTATGCAGGAATACATGTATACCAGTTATTCCTCCTGAGCTCCAGCCCTGTATGCAGCACAGTGACTGAGGGGCAGGACGGGGTTATGGGGGGGTTCTTACCCTGGTGACTGAGGGGCAGGATGGGGTTATGGGGGGGGGGGGTCTTACCCTGGTGACTGAGGTTGGAGAATGGGGTTAAGGGGGGGTGGGGGGTGGGGGTCTTACCCTTGTGACTGAGGGGCAGGATGGGGTTAAGGGGGGATGGGGGTTTGTCTTACCCTTGTGACTGAGGGGCAGGACGGGGTTATGAGTGTTGCTCGGGGGGCAGGGGGGAGCTCTTACCCTGGTGACTGAGGGGCAGGACGGGCTTATGAGTGCTGCTCGGGGGGCAGGGGGGAGCTCTTACCCTGGTGACTGAGGGGCAGGACGGGGTTATGAGTGTTGCTCGGGGGGCAGGGGGGAGCTCTTACCCTGGTGACTGAGGGGCAGGACGGGGTTATGAGTGTTGCTCGGGGGGCAGGGGGAGCTCTTACCCTGGTGACTGAGGGGCAGGACGGGGTTATGAGTGTTGCTCGGGGGGCAGGGGGGAGCTCTTACCCTGGTGACTGAGGGGCAGGACGGGGTTATGAGTGTTGCTCGGGGGGCAGGGGGAGCTCTTACCCTGGTGACTGAGGGGCAGGACGGGGTTATGAGTGTTGCTCGGGGGGCAGGGGGAGCTCTTACCCTGGTGACTGAGGGCTTCTTTTGCCCAGGGCCAGGTGGCGGCCCCTGCCAGCTCCTCGCGGATGGAGTTGTTGGCGAAGAAGACGTTGAGCGTGTCTGAGCTGCTCAGCTGCAGCAGGTCCTTCAGTTCCTTCACACTGATGTAGGCCCTGGAGGGGAAAAACACACATCCAGTGTTAATTCAACTCTAACGGACCACATACCGGTCCAGTTGGGAGCATATATGGAGCATTTCCTCCCACTGAGGTGTACCTGCTGCTTAGTTTGCCTTAAAGCTGAATCGTATCAAACACTGGGGGTTTTCAAGGCCTGGCTTGATACGGTGCTAGATACTATTTAGCTTTTAGGCAAACTAAGCAGTAGGTACAGTATACTTTAGTGGTAGGAAAAGGCAAGCATTGCTGGGCTGAATAGCCTGTTCTCGCCTTTATGTTATGTATGTTATGTTATGTTATGTTATGTTATATTAAATTATGTTATGCTATGTTATGTTATATTATGTTATGCAACATTATGCAATGTTATGTTGTGTTATGCTATTTTAAGTTATGTTATGTTGTGTTCTGTTCTGTTACAGTATGATAGGTTATGTTGTGTTATGTTATGTTATGTTATGTTACCTGTACTCTGTAAGAGTAGATTTAACACTAAACATTTAGGCTTTATTTTACCGTCTGCTAATTACCTAGTACTTACTGGGTGAATACACAGCTACGTGTGTAATTATTAGGTTACTACCTTGATTTCAGTGGTAAGTTCTATGAAACAAACAAGGTTCCACATGTACGTGCTATGTAAATACATTTTCCCGACCACTTCATAGTGCTTACCTCTAAAATCAAAATAGTACAGTGATACGTAATATAGTAAGTACCTGGTATTTACCCAGTAAGTACTAGGCAATTAACAGGCTGTAAAATGAAGCGCTACCGAACATTTTATGGTGTAAAACCCGGCACACTGGAGGCAGTGTCCTCACCCAGCACCTGCTGACGCACCGCTAAAGAAAGAGAAATATTTACTGACTATGAAACAGCACCTTTGGTCATTTCACTAAATTCCCATTCTCCCTCGAATGTCCCTGCCATAAAGCAAGGGGACTACATTTTCTGCCATAAAAAAAACTACATTTACATTGTACGCAATTTACAAATAGCAAATTGCCTTGATAAAATCTTCATGCTTTCATGTTTATTGAAGCCATGTAAAACAGAAAAACACTGGGTCAAGATATAAAGACTCTAAAGCTTGCTTTATACAGTATACTGCGTTTCCCCATTAAAATATTACGATTTGATACATTTATACAACAGCATAATGGCTGCAAACAAACTGCTTTAATATTGGGTTCGGCGCTGGATGTCTTCAGGTGGATCATTTCATACTGGGTGTTGTTGTTTGAGAGGAATAACACAAGCATTGCTTTTGGCCCGCCCTCCTCACTCACAGGAAGAGAGCAGAGCTGTTCAGATGGAGGATGGATTTAGTGCTGACTTCTGTCAGCCCAGGAGGTTTTGACAGAGAGGTTTTTTTGCGGGGCTTTTTTTCCAACGGAGTGGTACATAGGTGGGTACACAGAAAGGGCAACAGAGTACAACAACAACAAAAAAAAGATTAACAGTTAAGAGGAGAGTTAAAATACAATCACCAACTGGGCACTGGATCTACCCTGACAGTTATGTGTCCCAAACCTCAGTGCTGCTGTTCCGTCAGAGAAGTACAGGACCCCAGGGCAATGGCTTCAAAGGCCTGTCTGTTTAAATATTAGCTTTTTGCCTTTTGCCTCTAATGAAAAGCAGTTTAAGACTAACGGGCTTAAAGTCCTGGCTGCCCCGAGTGAGACCAAGCGCTATTAATCGCTCCCGGAATGTGGAAGGTGGACTACAGCGAAAGCAGTCTAGCTCAAACGCCTTTTGACCGGTTTATCGATATTTCAGAAGATAAAGAAAATAAATCGAGCTTTATGCATTAAAGTGCGCATCAAATGACAGGCTATGGCATTACATTAGAATGCAGTACAAGAGAGGTGTGAGTTCTTACTCTATGCCCTATATTGGTACTGTATGTAGTAGCTCAGTTCACAAAGTCAATGTGATAGAAGTGTACATTTATACTTGTTCAGTTCATATAGAGATGTAGTATGGTTATCTATCTGTACATAGAGAGCATGAATCATGGTTTCATGAAAAACTGTTATCTAAAGCCAAGTAATTCGCATAAATATCTAGCTTGTCATGCACAAGGAGCTTGGAAATGAATTAATTATGGGACATTTGATGAAATATGAAATATCCCCTATGCATAAAACTGTTGAGAATTATATACACTGAATTTATACAACAATAGCTACAACATATTATCTTAATTTTACAGGACTGCTTTCCTTTGGGTCACAGAAAATGACAGAACATGAATAATACATGTTTTAAAAAGAAAAGCGCTTCATATTATGGTCCCAAGCTCAGGTCAGATTTCAGTGAAATTCCTCAATATTTTTCCAATGTTATTTTCCTAGTTTTATCTAAGAACTAGACTGATATCTTTAACCTAGTCTGATTGCAATGGGCTGCTACTTATTACTATGACACATAATTGACTGTCAGCAACTGAAATTAAATTCAGTTTTAATTGCATGTGAAAGACCTGATAAGTTTAAGTTTCTCAGAGAAGGTCATTGATTTGATTATCGTGGAATGCAGCGATGTGTAGATTTTAAAAATCCTTATTATTTTTCCATCAACGCAATTGCAAACCAGGGCAGCACACATATAGACTATTGTTTTATCAGACCGGTTTCTTCCCTGCTTGCTCTACCCTTTCCGCTCTACAATTCAACACATTATTAAGTACAAAATAACATGATTGACTGCATAAGCACACATCTTCTGAAAACCCAATAACATGTATTTTGGGAAGCGGTCTTTCAAGAGCTCTGACCACACAGCTTGTTACACAATCACATCAGAATTCACCAGAGATGTTGATTTCTTTCTGGACATGAATGAGAGGCTAGGAATGTTGTGTAACTCTGGCTTTGCAATCTCAGGGTCCCATGGGCTCTCTGTCCTGAATGTGGGAGTTTAATGTATATAATGTATGTTGATGCAACCATATCAGACACACACCATTTTGAACATTAGTCTGGCCAAAAGTCAGAGCCAAAATTGCAGTTTTTTTTGTTGCTTTTACCAAATTCATAATCTGAAGGTGATTCTGTCAGTATAAGGTGAAATATGCATACTTTATAGAACCCCGTGGGGTAATTTTACCATCCCCGTTACTTAGGAGCAGTTGGCATGCTCACTGCGGCACCCAGGGACCAACTCCAGGTGTGAGGCCAGTGCCTTGGTCAAGGGCAACAGCAGGAGTACTGTACGTCTGACTTGACACACGTCTTACGGTGCGGGAGGAAACCAGAGTGAACCGACACAAACACAGGGAGAACATGCAGTCCCGGCCGGGATTTGAACCCAAGACCTCCATCTTGCAAGCCAACAGTGCTAATCACCGCACCGCCATTCCGCGGTGGACGCAAATTACATTTCTGTGCAATACTTTACGAGAACAGGTTCTGACAGCGTCTGTCCGTTGTCAACACATTTTGTAATTTAAGTAGCTCCAAGTATGTGATCATTTTGCGCTTGGGGGCAACTGGAAACAGGGCTTAGATTTGGTAGGGGTGTGCGAAACACCCTTCTTCCACCGTTCCCTTCCCTCGAACATCGAACAGCTTTGATGTGTGAAGGTAACTTGTTTTTGATAGCGGGATGTGTCGCATGCCATTGTCCTCGTGTGCTTTGATGGCTGGAAAGCCTCTGCTCTACCTGTCACTTTCCCATTCTTTTGATTCGCTCCGGTTCTTCATGTCCTTAAATGATGCTCATTAGTTAAACCACCTACTGTTTCTTGGGTACATTCCACCTAAGATGTGCCTGAGCCTATCTTGTGTTTTTTTCAACTTTTTTTAAACAAGCAAATTGTCAGTCAATCCACCTCCGATTTCCAATTCCATATTTCTTTTCTTATGAATGTCTGGAATATCATACCCTGATGGATTAGAAGTGATTGAGGTGAGGTCAGCTGTATAGGGCTTGGTTAGCAGTCCACTGTGTGCCCAGTCAATCATAACAGACATGCTATCACTTCAACAGTAAGAACACCAGATGGGAACAGACAGCGGGGATGGCAAAGAATGGCCTTTTTTTAAATAAAGTGGGCTGCCCTGTTTTCGTGTTGGGGGAACAGGAGGTCCAAGCCAATCTCCCCCGGTAACTTGCCGGCAGGGTGCCTTGACCTGAAATTTGTTTTCCCTGAAGACGGCACTACAGCGAAAAACAATGTCTTCAGGTGTAACTTCCCAGCTGCCCTTCACGCTACATGAGAAAATCACTGGCCAGCTTTTCCTCAGACTCCAGCTGCACTGCTCTTGCTCCTGTCTCTCTCTCACTCTCTCTCCCCCTCTCTCTCACTGTAGCTCTCTCAGTCTCTCTCTCTTTCACTCTGTCTCTCTATCCCTCACTCTCTGCATCTCTGTCTCTCTCCCCCTCTCTCTCACTGTATCTCTCTCTGTAGCTCTCTCAGTCTCTCTCTCTTTCACTGTGTCTCTCTATCCCTCACTCTCTGCATCTCTGTCTCTCTCTCACTCTCTCTAGCCCTCACTCTCTGCCTCTCTGTGTCTCTCCACTCTCTCTTCCCCTCTCTCTCGCTCTGTCTCTCTCTGTAGCTCTCTCACTCTCTATCCCTCCCTCTCTCTTACTCTCTCTATCCATCATGTCTGTCTCTCCACCGCTCTCTCTGTATCTCTCCTTCAGTAGCTATCTCAGGCTCTCTCTTTTTCTCTCTCCCATTCTCTATATCCCCCTCTCTCTCTCTCTCTCTCTCTCTCTCAGGTGTGGCCCAACTAAACCTCCGCACAGGTTCTCCAGTTTGTGCTTAGCATACAGAACGAGGAGGTAATTAAGTAATTCCACAAAAATTATTTTCTTTCGAAAGATAACAAGCCACAGACCTTAAGAGTCTCATGTAATCTTGTTTTTTTCCAGCCTAAGGTTTCAAATGAGGTGCTAGCTGCCAAGACAAATAATGCAGACCTTAAAACTTTCCCCCCCCTCCTGGCTGAAGAAAACAGCATTTCTGAATAAATAATTTTCAGCCTGAGAGGCTAACATAAATAAACTTTTCTCCTCCCAGGCCTGCGCTGTACCTAAGTGGTAAAGTAATAACAGAAGGTCGTTTTTCAAGCCACACACCTTCCCTCTGGTCTATTAAAAGATCCCATCTGCCGATAAATAAACAAAGAAGCCATACTTCTGCCGTAGACTCTAAAATGTATTTGTATTTAGAAACGTATCGGTCCATCCGCACACAGATATGAAACGGGCAATGATTATTTGAATTACATCTTAATAAATAGTCTAGGAAGTCACCTCAGGACGTATTTTCTCTGCATATGATTTGTGGCTTTTACACTCATAATATGGATGATTTCAATATTATAATAGGGATAATGGTGTTTGTACTTGTGATTTTTGCCGTGTATTTTTGGTAAGGTGGCATCTCCGGAGCCTCATTCAGTGCCAACATCAGTATCTAAATTCTTTGCAGTGGTTATTTAAAAAAGTTCAATTTCTTTTCATTTTTAACACTCCATAATTTTAAAAATACGCTTTCATGGTGATTCCAGTCAAATGGCGGGATTTTGCGACGTCATGTGGTTTTCCACATGCAGCGACCTTGGAAAACCCTGGAAATATATTTTCATTTATAGCCATGTCATGTGTAAATCCTATCAGTGTTACTCTTGGAATTATAGTGGTATTTGTTATATGACATTTCAACAAAATCTGCCCACTGAGTGGATCAGTCAGAGGAAATTGATTCTATGACTGGCTGATTAAATCTTAGCTCTGGTACTGGAAAATATTCTTCATGAACCCTGCATAAAGCTTAATTGGTAACTTATCACAGTGATTTATACCATACCATACACTAACAAATATCTAACAATGTAAAGAATAAAAAGAAACAGAAAAAAAGAAACTCCCCACATAAATCATCTCAATGTCCTGCACTCCTTTTGATCTGAACATAAACATCGATTTAATCCTTTGCATACAAGGTTTGAATCGCACAAGTATTAATGATCTTACACCTCAAAGGGTTCAGAAATAACATCTCGTATTTGTTATTTTGTTTTATGACCAATATGGAATGCACAACTGCGATTTCCATCACACAGCTCGAGATAAAGGAGAAGAAATATCCAAGGATTCCGGATGGAAAACACTGGAATGAAAGTGTGAATTTGCCAATCATTCTGTCTGGACATATTACTCTTTCCATGATGGAATTTAACCAGGAGAGGTGTTTTTTTTTTTGTTTTTTCATTTTAACAGAACCAGTAAGATCTAAGGCCTTGCTCCTGCCACTCTGCATTAAGCAGGAAACATCAGCACACACCTACCCTTTCTCTGGCACAAGCGGGAAACAACTCCTTAATGGCTAAAAAGCCCTTCGTTTTTCTGCCTTTCGTCTCCCTGAAGCACACGGCTGCCAGAAGCAGACCCTTTCATATCTGTGAATTCCCCGTCCGCTGGTTCTTTCTGCTCGAACAACAAATTTACACAGTGACAGCCGCTGGCTGGGGGCTTGGCTGGGCTGCCCAGCTGCGTATACCTGGACAAGAAGTCAAACAGGAAAAGTACTGGAATCCCAGACCCTGAGAGCGAAATACACCGTACATATGCCATCAAAATGTCATCCCTGCATTAATTCTCTCTTGCTCCTGGACCCACACAGTTGTGCTTGGCTCTGCTTTCCAAAGCCAGTCGGGAAAATGTTGGGAAAGGTCCGATTGGGGACGAACTCTCCACGGAGTTAGTTAGCAGACGACTCGGGTTCACTGGGTTGATGCTTGTCCTCGTTACCACGTTTCCGCTGTGTGTGTTTTTGTGTGTGAGTGTCCGTGTGTGTCTGTGTGTGTGTTTGTGTGTGTGTTTGCGTACATGTATGTGTGTGTGAGTGTGTGTGTCTGCATGACTGTGTGTGAGTGTCGATGTGTGTCTGTGTGTTTGTGTATGTGTGTTTGCGCACATGTATGTGTGTGTGTGTGTGTGTGTGTGTGTCTGCATGTTTATGAGTGTGTGTGAGTGTGTGTGTGTGTTTATGTATGGGTGTTTGTGTGTGTGAGTGTCTGTGTGTGTGTGTGTGTTCATGTATGGGTGTTTGTGGGTGTGAGTGTCTGTGTGTGTGTGCGTGTATGGGTGTTTGTGTGTGTGAGTGTGAGTGTCGATGTGTATCTGCGTTTGTGTGCGGGTGTGTGTGCATGCGTGTGTGTTTGTGCGTGTGTGTGTGTTCATATATGTGTATTTGCGCACGTGTGCTTTTGTGTGTGTATGAGCGTGTTTGCGTGTGTGTTTGTGTGTGTGTTTGCGCACATGTATGTGTGTGTGAGTGTGTGTGTCTGCATGTTTGTGTGTGTGTGCACATGTATGTGTGTGTGAGTGTGTGTGTGTGTGTGCATGCTCGTGTGTGTGTGGGTGTTTTTGACTCTACCCACTCCGGCAGTGAAACTGTAATTGGAAGCGAGATGAACTGAGAGAGAATGGTGATGCACTACTCACCCCATGTTAGGAGTAAATACCTTGGGTTTTGGCAAAACCGCGGCCGTAACCCCACCCCTAAGCCTCCCCCCCCCCCCGGCCCCCCTCGCTGCCTGCCCCTTGGGGCCTGGCTCCGGTGCTGCTGTTGTACTCTTCAAAGGATTAATAGGCGGCGGCCCGGAGCAAAACAACGAGCCCGGCCGCCAAGAGTTTTTCAGACTCCTGTCCAAATGTATCACTGGGGCCCAATTCATCTCTGCGGGAATTCTTTCAGAACAGATAGGCAGCTCGCAGGACTCCCGCGCTACATAAAAGCGCCCGCCGCCGCGCCGCGCACAATGGGCACAGCTGGCCCGGGCGGCCACCGCGACACCGCCAGAGGGCCCGGGCGCCTCCATCGCCCGAGGCAGGCCGTCCAAATGCTCAACTTCCCAACACAGCCATTCGAAAGTTCTGCTTGTTTGAAAGTGAGCAACGTTAAAAAAAAAAAAACTGCCAATTAACGGTTCATTAATGGCACATTACCTACCTCTGGAGTGTGTGGCGTTGTTTAACACTATATCGGCGACCGGACTATCTGCACGCGGGTAATCTTTTGTTATGAGACCAGCTACACATGCAGGTTACAAAAGACAGACTGGAAAATGCCGGATTTCGTATTATGCACGTCAAACAAGCTCTCTAAAGCCATCTGCTCACTCTGCGACTTTTAAAGCATGATTCCTCCATCCATTCATCCATCCATCCATTATTTGACCCAATTATTCTTTGGTCAGGGTCGTGGGAGGGCAAAATCCTATCCCGGCATGCAATGTCTGAGATAAAGCGTGACCCATGCAGACCAATTGCAAGCACAGACATTACAGACATTCCAAAGTCACTCACTACCGAAAGGTCTATTTCTTAATTCTTCATCACATCTGTGGAGTCCATCAAATCGGAAAGTATCTTCTTTAAAGAGATAGTTTAGAGTATTTTTTCACCAACCTGAGCACCGTTAAAAAAAGACAGGGAAAAATGGCAAGACATCATACGTTCTCTTGAACACCCAAGTCAGTTCCTTCTGTCAAGGTGCATAGAAGCAGGAGTTCTGTTTTTGTTGTTTAAAGTGCATCGACTGTATACTTTGGCCTCCCTTCCAGGTTTCAGTTTGTGTGCCTCTTGTGTTGTGAAGAACATGAAGGCCACAGGAAGACACATAAAATAACACCTTAGATTGACCTTAGTTTCACAACTCCCTAATTCAGGCAACTGTACGTAATGCTTCTTGCTATTTTGGTCCTACTAATAGAACCCATGCTAAACTGCGATTTATGAGTACAGTTTTAAAACGACCAATTACTACTTACTAGAACAATTACTTACAACTTGTTCTATGATTGTTGGTCAACACTCCTCTGCTATGACATCTTATAAATACGAGCCCAGATGTCTGTGGTACCAAGCCCCTGGAGATCTACCAACCTGGCACACCTGACTCTACTAATTAGCAGCTCAACAAGAACTTTCTGTTAAATGATGTGTGCTTTGTTAGTGTTTGAGTAAAAACCTAAAAGATGGTAATTCTTCAGGAGCAGGGTTGCCAACAGTTGTACCTATCCTGAAGCATTTAGCCTCAAACCAAATATAAACAAGCAGTCTAGCCTGGGGACAACAGGACTAGAATTCCCTACATTCCACAGGAAAATAACTACATTGGGGAAATGGCTCTACTCACCTGTCCAGCGACTCGGGGTCGAAGCAGGTCTTGGCGACGTCGGTGACTTCAGGGTCGCAGCAGTCCCCGTCGTCGAAGTCGTAGCGTATGCCGTTGCACTCGGGGTTGCAGACCCCGTCTCGCCTCTTCCAGTTGTAGCAGGGCCCCATGTGGAGGCAGTCCCCCCCGTCGTGGCCCGTTAGCGGGTGGTCGCACTCCGGGTCGCAGTGCCGGTTGCCGATCTTCCCCGTCTGGCAGTTGCTGAGGACGAAGCGCTGTCGGAGGGACGAGTTCCGCACCGTGTGGACGCTCAGCTCCCAGCTGATGTTGTAGGGCCGGAAGGCCTCGTTCAGGGCCCGGTGCTGGACGTGAATCTGCCCCTGCGAGACCGTGGGGTGGCCCCCGTCGTCGTTGCAGACGTTCACCACCCGGTACCGGATGCTCTTCCCCGTCCGAAGCTCCCAGTGCTCGTTGTAGCTGAGGACCACGTCCGTGTTGTCGCACACGGTGAGTCCGCACGGGGGCGGCAGGAAGGGGGACACCAGCGCCCGGTTGGGGACGGGGACCGCCTCTAACGTGGGGTGACCGCTGTCCTTGTAGGGCGTCCAGTGCCGGTCCGCTCCGGAGAAGTCTCCCCTGAGAGCCAGGACCGGCTCCTCCTCGTCCGACTGGAAGTAGCCCTTGTAGAGGCCTTCCTGGGGCCGAGGCTTGCCCCACAGGACCACGCCCGCTATCTGGCCCCGGAAGTTGTGCCTGCGCTCAGACTGGTCGCCCCCCAGGAGCAGGGTGCGGCAGGTGCCCATGAAGCCGCTGTAGAGGTCGCCGGATTGCGTCCTGCTCTCTCCCACCTTGGCCCCGTCCACGAACAGCGCCATCTTGTGGCCGTTGTAGCTGGCCACCAGGTGCGTCCAGGTGTTGGGCTGGTAGCGCTGGTGCCCCATGATGGTGGTGGTTTTCGGGGAGCGGTCGGTGCGGAGGGTGAAGAAGAAGCGTGCGTCTCTCCGTCCCGCGGGGTCCGCCGTCCGGACGCCCACGGACCAGCCTTTCTCACTCATGGAGTGGGAGCAGTTGTCGAAAACACCTGGGTGGTGGAGGTGGGGCGAGGAGGGGTGGAAACCACAGCGTGAGCAAGAAGCAGACACTACCAATCTTCAGACAAAAGCAACAACTCGGGGACCAGCCCACGTCTCGCGTGCAACGCAACTCGTAATGTCACGGAAAGGCGACCTCCCCGAGCGTAGAGCGGTGACAACAGCCCGGATCAAAATCCACCATTTTCTGACTCACATCGCTATCGTGTTACCTCTGGAACTGGGGAGTGCATCGCATAATTAAAAAGTGCAGCGGAGCAGTCGCTCTGGCGCGCCTCTCGCTCGGTTTTAACGGCTTTTGACGGGATTGGTTATTTATACGCTGTCAGTCGTGTGAGTGATGCGTTTGTATGTGCAGGGAGATCTGGGGCTAAGCTAACGGCAGAGAGAAGATGGAGGAGGGGGGGGGGGGGCAGCGGAGGGACTCAAGCGAAAAGGTGGTATTTAACCGACAGCCTGGAGAAGATATTAGATCTCCCTCTCCCTCCAGGTGGACAAGGAGAAATGATGTCATCCTTGTTATTTTGGAAGCCTCTCTTTCTCTGCGGCTAATCTTGGAGGGGAGTTTAGACGGCTCGTTTTTTTTCCCTCGGTTTCTGACAGCCGCACTTTTATATGTCAAAACCTCCCCTCGGCGATCCGCGATACCTTCTGACAGCAATCAGATGCTTGGAGAGCGATAAGGCTCAGAGCCTCGCGCATGACACCCGTGCCTGTAAGCAGGAGAAGTGTTGAGCAGGTGACACTAATCTAAGCGCAGGAGAGTTTGGGGTAAACGCGTAGTTCTGCCACACGGGGCGCTGTTTTCACATGACCACAGCAGTGTGCAGCAAACTTTTTTGAGCAGAAGCCCTGGGAATTGCTCTTGATTGTCGTTCTGCCTCTGTGTTTTATTGCTTATTTATTACAACTCAAAACTGCTCTTTACTAGCCCGTGGAGGCATAATAGTTTTGTCCGGTCATCATGACAAAAGAGATAATGTTCAGGAACAGAAAGTTTTCAACGGAGCACCTTTTTGTGATGTGCGCCAATGGCAGACTAGTTCTGACAATATCCTGAACAATATTCTTGATTCTCTCAGGTAAATACATACTACATATTACTAGCAAACAGTCTGTCAACCAGATGTCATTAATTATACAATTTGCAAACATGTAAGTAAAATGATTCCATGCTTGTAAGGGGCAATTTTATGAAGAGAAAGGTTTGCAAGAAAATGATGACAGCTAGCTAGGTATCTTGCAGTTTCTATTGTGGGTTTCGGTTTGCAAAGAAATACAGAAAAAAAATGGATCTGTCATTTGCAGAAAGTGAGTGCATTCACTGGAGTACTGACAGGCAATGTAATCTAAGCCAAGGGGATTCGAGGTAGAAAAAACTGGGAGCCCAAAACCCATACAGTACAGCTTTGATACCTACTTCAATACCTTGATACTGTATCTAAATAAAAACTACCACTGCATCACAATCAGTTCAGTGTTTCTCAATGCTTATATATGGCACTTAAATGAGGTATTACAAGAAAAAAAGGTTGAATCTGAATACGAAGATCCTAAAATCGAACACTAAATCGTTAGCTCATTCATCCAATCTGAGGTAAATGAGGGTAGTCCCCCAATTAAAGTCACTGATTCTCCGCTCTTAAAACACTGCCGTTACATCTGGATTCCAGATGTTCAACAGCAGGACAGCTCAAGGTCAGGGAACACCCTTCCCCACAACAAACACACACACACATACACACGCACATACACACGCACATACAGGTATGCACGCGCACACACACATACACGTGTATACGCATCCACGCGCACACAAACACAAGCACATTTGAGCACACACAAACGTACGCATAAACATGGACGCAAAAGCATCCAGACATTTGCGCACGCAGAAAGACCCTTTACACTAAATGCTACTTACGCTGTCTGCCAGCTGAACTTGTAGGTTTACTTTTCATTCACTAGCAGCGGTGCACAAGCCTCAGTGCCAAGCCATGGCTGCTCATTCAGTCCCACAAATAAAACAAGCCAAGAGGGGTACTAGACTGTGTCAGTCTTAGAAGTGTAACAATGCAGCGCTGCCAAGATGCTGCTTCTTTGGAAAGCTACACGGGAGTGGAGAGACTCGGAGTGCAGATTTCAGAAAGCAAACATTTGCCCCGGGTGGCAGTACAGCGCAAATACATGGCTTCTTAACCTCTCCGTAGTTCTGCCGGGTTTCCCCCGAGGAAGTTGTGTCCCCGTAGAGAGATGAGGGTAACTTCATCCGTAGCCATGACAAATGCTTTGACCTGTATGGACTGATGTTTCAACAGTACTGCAATGATATTATGAAGATTTTCAATCAATTCTACAAATGGAGGGCAGCCTGGAGCCTAGTGGCCAAGGTTCACGACCAGGACCTGGTTCACACCCCCTATGTTACCGTGATAAGATCTGCACAGCTGTTCGGCCCTTGAGCATGTCACTTAACCCCTCCAGTGGGATTTCCCCCTGCTTAGTCTAATCAACTGTAAGTTTCTTTATTACAATTATAATAACATGGCCAGGCAAGTAGCTAGATAGCATGTGTGACTATTATAGGAAGAAGCTAGTCTTTTGGTCCGTACCAAATGTATTGTGTTCACCTCCAGATTAAACACACTGTACCTGGGAGGTGGTCAGACTGAGCCCAAGAGAATCGCTGAGCCCCTCAAAGGTGAGATCATTCTGGAAACCGAGACATAATCCTGCAAGAGGCTAATCAACTGGTAGAGGAACCGAAACATGAAATTATGTCTGATATGCACCGTCGATAACAGAGTTGGCTAGTAGCCACTGCTTACATTATTCGCTTTTAGCTGGGAAACCAGTGGCTGCACGATTTATGTCTTCTTCTTTTTTTTACAGAAAAGAGCTATTCCTGTCACAGTTTTATTCCTTCCTATAAATATTTCATTTTCATGTTATGCATTTCATGGCCATTGTGACAAGATTGGGGCATGCTTATTTTCTCAATATTAAACCTTGAAAGGAAAACAACAAAATTTTAATAGAGCCAAGGGTTCATTATTTGGGATAATTTTAGGTCCACTCTATTAGGAGTGTTTTGAAAGCTGCACAGTAGTGCATATTTGTCCACTGGCCTTTTAAGTAAATAAAAACTCATTCATGACACAAAGTTTTAAATAAATCACTAGAGCATTGAGATAAAATGTCCCTGAGTCAATTCAGACGAGGAATTTTTTGCATAGTTTGTCTAATTACCTTCATCAGTCTGCATCAGCAGAGACAAAGAGATGCGAAAAAAAGAAACTCCAAAATAGCGCCATTGCTAATAACGGAACCACCATGTAGTAATCACATCCAATTATCTACATTTATAGCCGCCGTTTTTTCAACTATGCAAGAGACCACATATTGTTGCAACATTTTGAATTATGATTTAACGGGTAAGTATCAATCTCAATTCAGATATTTATGAAACCACAGACACATCTTAATATTATAATAGTAACCTTCCATTCATGAAATGTGGTGTATGTTACATTACATTATTGGCATTTGGCAGACGCTCCTATCCAGAGCCACAAACAGTTAGTTAGACTAAGCAGGAGACAAACCTCCCCTGGAGCAATGCAGAGTTAAGGGCCTTGCTCAAGGGCCCAACGGCTGTGCAGACCTTATTGTGGCTACACCAGGATTAGAACCACCGACCTTGTGTGTCGGCTACAGGCTGCCATATGTACTGTACAATCATACAGACAGTGAACAAACCTGGGTAAACGAGGCACAAGTGCATGACTAACAAACAGGCTCATTTGTCAATTAAGCAAATGGTATCCCAGAATGCACATATAAAAATGCTGGACATGTCTGGTTGCCCATAATTATGATGGAAAGGCTTTATTTTACAGCCTGTTAATTGCACAGTGCTGACAGTGTAAGTACACTGCTATTAGTGTAATTATTAAGTAAGTACTTTGATTTGATTCTGAAATCAAAATAGTTACCTAAAAAGTAGGGTGAAGTCAGGTAATTTGGGAGATTGAATTTACAAAAACGTGTCCCAAATTACCTGAATTCACCATACCTGGTATTTACCCAGTAAGTACTATGTATTTAAGGGGCTGTAAAATAGAGCATCTTTTTGGATGTGTTGGCGGGAGTTTCAGTCACCAATATAGTTCGACCCACCGAGGTTTCATGAATAATGGCGTCAAAGGTGATTTCACAGTGAAACTCGGCAGCGTAGACATCAGACGGAAGTCCATAGCCTATAGTCTAGGATGATGATGTCAGTGCATTAATTTGTGCACATTCATGTGCAACGTACAAGGTTAAGCAGGTACAGTAAGTTGACTGTATATTTCAAATTGTGGTGAAAGCAATCATTTCACTTAAAATTGGTGATTGCCCAATATTACATAGGCGTTAAAATGTTTGTTCACAACCTGCATTTATCACAAGATATTGAAATGAGTCATTCCACTCCCCTACATGAATCCTACTATCATCAGTCTATACTGTCAAACAAAAAAAAAGTACTCTCTTTAAAGTTTCACAACTAACATTTGTCCTCTCTATTAGTGAAAATGTGAAGTAAATATCATAACAAACTGATCTTAAACTAGTATCAGGCTCCATAAAGCCCTTCAAGATTTATTTCTTAAAAAGAAGTTGAGCTTGCCAATAAAATATGTCTCTTGTGTAGATTCAGTTCAACGTGGGTGGCTCCTCACCTGGCACGTAGGCATCTCTGCCCAGAACCCAGAAAAAGTACGTTCACAACAAACTTTCAAACAGACAGAGCAGAAGGCATTTCCACAAGATGTGCAAGAACTCAGCAAGAACAGCAGCTGCCAAAATACCGCACGATTTTCTGAATTTCTTTTGAGAATAAGGAGCCAAATAGACCATGTGTATGAATGTATGGTGCATTAAATGCGGTATGTTCAAGATGAGATGGGACAATATGTCAGATGATTGGGCAAGTGTGTATGGTGTGATATCGTTTTTTAAACACATCACTCACTACATCCCCGGCACGCCCTGAACATTTTCCAAACTGTCCCAACTAATGTCCAAAACCAGGTTCACATTAAGGAACATGGATTTAAATGCTTTCAAATCCGTATTGCCAAAGACCCATATGTGGAGCACGTCAAGACTTCCCACAGAGGAAGAGAATTCATATCAAGGATATTATTTCCATCCAAAATGTCTTTGATCCTTTGGTTATGATTTCCCGACCACACAAACCGCACGCACTAGCCCAAAAGCAAAGCACATGTGCTGTCCCACGATTGATCAAACACAAACAGCAATAGCAACATAAACATACCCACCCCTCAAATGAAGCCAAGTGAACAGACACAGTCTCTCCAGGCTTCAACCCCAGTCCAATCTCACCACAGATTGGTGCCTTGCTAGGTTTTGAAACAAATGGTATATGGTTGATCAGTTCAGACCAGCTCCTGACTCAACATGGTATAGCTTCACCAGTTCAGACCAGGTCTCAGCTTGATATGATTTGACTAGCTCAAGCTATGTTTTGGAACAGCACATAGCTGTCGGCCAGCTATCAGCTCAGTCAAATTACAAGTTCACTGGTTGACCAGCTCATACCCAGCTAGAACAGCTTCATGACCAGCTTGACCAGCTCAATTTTCAAGCTGGGATAACTAGATTCTACAGCATGGTGGTACGTAATGAGCTACTGCCGCATCACTACCCATAGTCATTGGGAATACAGAAGATAAACTAGCCTATATAGCAGTCCAAAGCAAGGATGATGTTTCCAGGTTCTCCTGCAGAAGCCGTCTGTTGCGGGAACCATTATATGAGGTGGTCCATCTCTCCCAGTCTCCAGGTCACACTGTGCCAGAGAGGGCACCCATTCACAAATTCACACAAATTCACCCATTCTCCTTTCGCAAGATCAACAATGTACACTTTTCTTCTTTTTTTTTGTCTCACAGATCGGCAATCCTACACTCAAGGCTGTCCAGCTTTGTAGCATGAAGATCTACATCTGTTCTCCTGAGGCAAGGGTCTTTGTTCAAGTGAAGCAGCTTTTTAGTTGACTTATAATGTGAAGGTTTTATTTCTGATACTCTCTGTGGCCTGCTACTTCATACTATGAGCAGGGATATCCACTGTGTTCGGTTAGGTGAGTCAAATTGTTTCTGTTTACATTTAGCTACAGGGCAGCTGACCTCAGAAGCTTACCAGACACCCACCAGGGTTTTTCAGTACTGCAGTGTGCTAGTAAAACAAAGCATCAGGACCATTTACCAACAGCTTTGCCTTCTCGTAGCAACTGATCGTCATCTTGATTGCTCCGCCTCAACTGTCAACTGCTCCGTCTCAAGCTAGCTAAGCACCATGGTGCTGGTCCCCAAGCTCTGCTGGACCAACCGCTGTGCTGATTGTGGTCAGTTATCGGGGTGCTCCACATCTGCTGGCTGGAAATCAATGATCGATCCGACTGAAGTGCAAAAGTGAAGAACGCGGGGGAGTTCCTTCACTTAAGTGCCTTTGTGTGACTTAGAGGACCGAGAAAGCCAATGACCTCATCAAGAAACCAAAAGCCTGTGTATTTTCTGCCACCATATGCTGACATCAGCCTTCCTAGCACAAGCCATTGCCACGATCATTTAGAGCAGAGATCATCAAATCTGGCCCTCAAATCCAGCCCTGGTCTTCTTACTGGCCAGACTGTTTTCACACCTGAGCTGAAACCCAGGTGAAAAAAAAAACAGAAAACCAGGCATTCTCTGCCCTCGAGGACTGAGAGTTGCTTCTCCCTGGTTTACAGAAAGAGCTGGATACTGTTCAGTGATCAGTGAAAATGTGTGCAACTAGACCACCAAAGAAGGTCTCTTCTTGCTTGATTGATGACAATTATTTTATGTTGCTCCTGCCCTACGTTTCTAGTTCTAATATTTATCACAAACACATGCACACACAATTACATGGAAAAACTTCCAACGAAAACAGGAAATATGGCATGTCTTCAACAAGAAAATAAAAGCCACACAGATCCGCCCAAGAGGGTTTGATCGGTTTCTAATCGACTGCATCGTTAAGTTGAAAATTAAGGAAGCCGTTTACGGTGAGAACCAGAAGCAGGAACGGCGATCTTAACCAGAAAAAAAACAAAAAAAACATTTGAACAGTTCTTTCAGCTCAAAAGAGAGTTGAACGGGTGCACACTATTCACTGTAACCAATTCCTACTCCCCGCATGCAACAATGCCTCCAACCAAGGCCGTTTCAATGCACACGCTATTCACTTAAATGCGGCAGGCCCTTTGAATGGGACCTCGTCCCCGCGCTTCACACGTATAGCCACACAAAAGGGAGCCGCATTCCTTTCCGTGTGAGGCGAAGGCCCTGCCGAAAGGAAGTGAAGCTCACTCCTCGGGTCCTGTCATCGAACAGGGTGGCCCGGGACCTTATCGGATTCAAAATCGGTTCAGGAACGCTATCAAGCTTCCCTCCCGATTCAAATCTGGTGAAAACCGAAAGATTCGACAGGTTTTATATAAATATATATATTATAGTATGTATATAAATAACCTTACTTTCGTAGTGTTGACTCATTTCAAAAGGAAACGCCTTTTGCGGGAAATCCAACAGAATTTGTTGTGGGGGGAAAAAAGAAGCATCTGGAGATGCAGGACCAGCCGTGCACTGGATGATATCCACAGCTCTCGCTCCAGAAATCTGTTATGCAGTTGAGTTTTTAAGGATGATGACAAGCAATGGCAGAGGCGGGGGTAGTGCACTGCAAAAAACGACTTTTGTAATGAATTGTGTTTTCTTGTAGTAAGACATAAGATCTTATTTCTCTCAAGTAGAAAATATTAGCTTGTTTTAAGTTAATGTTTGTTTGACAAGTTAAATCGTATTATTCCACTGGCAAGTCTTCAGGTGAGATTTACTTGACAAGTTAAATGTTTGTATTCCGTTGGCAAATTTTGAAATGAGTCAAACTGTCTTACCTCATTGGCAATATTTTAAGTCTCAATATAAGACTAAAATACTTCTTTTTTATTTTCATGTGGATGGAGATGGGGGGGTGGGGGTGGTTCCAGGAATGCATGGATCAAGGAAAGCATATATCGTCACTGTGTTGTAACCTCATGAAACCTTCCCTCGCACATCACAGTTTCTGAAATTGCCTGCGTTTAGTGCGGGGGGCAGAGAGGCTCCGAGATGGAGCCACCCACATAGGCGTTCTGCCTTGGTCAAAGAGCACGGCCTCACAGGTTAGCGCCGGCACAACTCTGGGTGTTATTTTCAGGGCTGCCTGCCAGTTTCAAATAGGCCTCCACATACAATAAGTACAAGCTGTAATGTCAACCCTCCCGGCCCAGCAAACGATATTGAGCTGAGCCATCCAAAAGTCTGCTAATGACCCCAGAGTCAATGGTGGTGTGGCAGGCTCAAGGGAAATATATTTTTGTACGCACTGAAATTGAAGTTCAGCTGGACCTGGGGAAATTGTGTGAATTCCTTACATTGAGCTCCATCTAGTTTTAGGACCAGGACTTTTTTTTTTTTCAGGTTCACATAGAAAAGTGAGGCATATAATTTGTGTGAGCGTAGTATAATGAAACTGATAGGGAACTAGCCTTGCAACCCCAAGGCTATAGGTTAGATTCCCAGACTCCTGCTGTTTTTCCATCTACTGGGGTACAGAACCGCGTCAGTAAGACACTCTGCTGTATTATGGAATTTAATTAAGGACTGTGAGATGTGTGTACGTCCCTCTGGATAAGAATTTATGCTGAATGCTCAAATGGAAGTTTGATGCCACAATGTCTAGATTTAATAGAATGTTCTTCTTAGTACCTTGCTAATTTCACCCATACAAAAGGAATGATGTTCATTTTAAAAAGACAACAAGCATTAAACTTTTCACTTACTTTGTTTGCCAGAATTTGTTTCTCAAATTTAAAGTGGCGCAGTGAAAAATAACTGCTTGGAAGTAGATTTGAATGTACAATGTCTGGCGTATCTGATCATTTCCATTACAGGATGTAGAAATGTTTCATTGAATGGCATGTGTAATGGCAGTCACATCAGAACCGTAACATGCACCGAAACCCTCCTGTCTAGCAACGATTCTACACTTAACTGAGAAAGGGCATGTTTGTTTCACATCAAACAGAGCTTACCCATTTCATTAGGGGCTGAGAAAAGCCTTCTGTACATCGATTGAGCAGGTGAAACAATGTGATACTCAGCACCCAGTCTCTAAGCACACATTGGTCTGGGTGCCTATGTTGGCCCACACTTTGTCCTTAACTTTGACTCATAAATGAATACAAGCAAGACCTTTCTTCTTCACACAGTCAGACAATATCAGCTGAGAAATATGTTGTTTCCATACAGTTAATTGTATTAGGTCTGTTAACCCTAGTTTTCTGTATATTCCCCTTGTCCAAAGGGTCAAAAATAACCCGCCTTCACAAAACCCCTAAAATAAAGCAGCTTAACTGAATGTTAAACCCCAAATCTATTTTGCATGAAGAAACAACCTGTCACTCATCACAAACTTTGTCACCAAATTTAAAGATGAAAAAATATCATGGGTTTTCTCTGCTGTTAAACATAGTGGCGTGTCATTTTGGCATAGTGGCGTGCCCTTAAGACAACACAAGGGTTAACTGAATACAAGCAAAGCCTTCTATCTTCACACAGTCAGACAGAACCATCTAAGAAATTTGTTTTCAATACAGTTAATTGTATTAGGCCTGGTAATTACAACAAATGGTGCCAGGCTTTCATCTTAGAGGGTTGTTACCTCCACAGGAGTCACTAGGCCTAATGCATATGATTCAACAAAATAAGAGCGTGCTCCTGTACAGCAGGACCAATTGTTATGCATAAGGGAAAGCAGTGTATCTGTCATACTAAGTGGAAATCCATTGGCGGTAGTGAGGATATACCGGCACCTTGAGTACTTTTTAATATAGATTTACGTACTGAGATATTCATAGTTTTTTCTGTGAAAGCTCAGTCTAGCATGGGTCGCATGTTGCTACGGTGACGAAAGGCAGGTGAATTTGCAAGTTGAGAGAGTTCAGATTTCTAAAAAGAATTCCACACATCACAAGGAATCACACGCTTCTGGAAACTTATTGTAATACTACGCTGACTATCCCTGCTCCTCTCCTGTGAGACCTTGCGGTTTTTCATTTCCTGGTCGAATCATATTGTTGGATGTTCTCTCAAGTTTTTATGTTCAGGCCTAGTCCTGAGAATGGGGTTTGTATTCTGTCATTCAGTCCGCCAGAAGCTACATGCCAATACAGGTCATAAAAAATGTCAAAGAAATAAAAAAGGGACATTCCATTGCACGGTCCCTTAAATCTGTAAAGGCTCACGCTGTGACCACGGGTTGAGTCTACAATGGGTGGACACGATGAAACGTGATTCCGGGTCGTTGTGACTCCTGCTGAATTATCACACGTGTGTCACAGACCTACTTCGGAGCCAAGCCGGTCTGCTATGACAATCTGTCCCGCTGGCATTTATGATCTGTAAGTCATCATGTTAGACATTTTTTGCTGCAGCAGTGTCGTGTTGAATCTTCCAGTTTTACAAGCAGCGAGGCATTGCCAAGAGTCAATGGAAACCTTTAGGAAGTTAGCGTGACAGGGTTTCTGGAAGTCGTTTCCAAGCAAACACAGCTAGCACACAGTAAAATCGATGCATGCCCTCTGATGGAAATGCAGAATGGGCCCAAGCACCGGAAAAAACATCAGTGGCTAACGGCCTGAACCTTTACATCATTCGCATTACCAAAATCTTAGCTTTGTGCTTTAAAAAATCAATGAATCCAGAGATCAACCCAGGCTCAATTCAATTGCTACAAGATTTGAGATGGCACAGTCTATCAAAATTCAAATGTTTAAACAGAAGGACCTTTTCAAAATCGTAATCGCAAATCATACATGGGCGGCCTGTAGCGTAGTGGTTAAGGTAAATGACTGGGACACGCAAGGCCGGTGGTTCGATCCCCAGTGTAGCCACAATAAGATCCGCACAGCCGTTGGGCCCTTGAGCAAGGCCCTTAACCCTGCATTGCTTCAGGGGAGGATTGTCTCCTGCTTAGTCTAATCAACTGTACATCGCTCTGGATAAGAGCGTCTGCCAAATGCCATTAATGTAATGTAATTTCAAACTGAACTTATTTGTTGAACTGTTGATATCATCTAGACCGTGCTATTTAGGCTAATTTTTAAAATGGATACTTATCCCTAATAGCTCGGCCACTTACAGTACAGTAAATCTCTTTCAATCGTACAGTAAATCTATTTCCATCATACCTGTGTGTACACCCAGTCTGTTGTGTACCTGAACTGCATGGGAGACTCCAAATTTTCTAATAGAAATATCACATACATTTGGAGAGAATGGGGTTAGGTAAACAGCATAGAATTCATAGTTATACTTTATTGACCCCGTGGGCAAATGTGGCATTTGATGCATTCCTAGGTACTTAGGAGCAGTGGGCAGACATAGTGCAGTGTCAGGAGAAGAGCAATGGCAGGAGTACACCTAACCTGACATATGTTTTTGGTGTGGGAGGAACCCAGAGTACCCAGAGGAAACCACACGACCCATGCATAGTAGTGTATTGGATCTCAAAGTAGCGACAGTTCCCCTGCAGGTTTAAAAGGGCCTAACTGTGCTGATAATATATCATGAATGAAGTGCAGAGGAGTTGGACACAGAGGATCTGCATGCTGTGCCAAATTGGATCAAACTGAAATCTTTCAGATAGTATTTCTCACGCAGGAACAGTTACACTCCGTTATGAGCTTAGTGTTTTACGGTTCAGCTCAGACAGTAAAACTGTGGCACTTCCATTCCCTCTGGTAACGATTTCATCTCTCTGTGATATTTCTCATACCCCAAAGAATTTATGCATCGCCTTGTTCCCTCCTGTTATCACATTAGCTACTAGCTAGCTCATTCCGTGAAAAGTGGCTTGAGAGAATCTGGTATAGTACATTTCTCAAGTTGAGGAAAAGAGTCTGCGATTATAATCGAACCCTCTTGAACAGGCCCCCCCACCAATCCCAAAATCTTGCACAATCCTTGCGTCAAACCCTCACCTTGCGTCAATCCTACCACCATTTCTGGAGGCACATCACAATGCGCTTTGCACCCCTCGACCACCATGACAGCGCTGTAAAAGCTGAAGCTAACACAAGCAGGCTTTCCTGGTCAGCATCACACAAAACCAGGCGACATGGAGTCCAGCCTGACATGACAGTCACCCCGCGCTGCAACCTGTGACATTCCCTTCATTCACAGCCATGAATCAAACCCCTCAGACCCTCTGAGAACCTCCAGCAAGCCCTACGTCCAAAACGGCGTTCGTAAAACTAAGAGGAACCAGGTGCTGACCGCTAGCACCACTCTGACCCCAGCCCTCGCGCTCCCTCATTATTTTCACCTCGTAACCGTTTATTGCCCCACACTGTGCCTCTGTTGCCCTCTGAGATGTTTCTGCTGCCACTGTAACACCTTCAGGACAGCAGAATCAGGCCATAACACCACCGCAGTGACCGACATCTATAATCAGGATCGCAGCTGGAAAATCTTTGTACCTAATGTATTTGTGCTGCGTTCAACAGAAGTCTGGTCAAGCTGTGTCTGCATGGACTATGGTAGTATCTGGCTTGGTCTGTGCTACAAGCACCTCAACCGTCAAGTTGCACGTACCGGACCATATAGGACCATAGCAGGGTTTTTTATTGACAACTGCGCTACAATGAGCGGACAATAAGAACCGAGACGTCAAAATTTCCGAAGGTTTTAAACAGTCGTTTCCTTTGCTGAATGACCACAAATTCAGAGTCAAACTGTCACTTCGTCAAAGGGACATACTATCACTTAAATGATAGTGCTAACTAAGCACTACAGCATCTGACAGAATGCTAGCTAGGAGAGAAAAGTGCATGCAGTAGGGTGAAACATGATGTCTAATAACAAAGATTAACCTTTTGCACAGCTATCCTGTGGATCATAACAGCATGATGATCTTGGGGACAAAGATGAAAAGCAAACACTTTCCAAAAGCGATTGAATATTTGAGTTAATAAAAGATGACTGAGGTTTGTCGCATTCATACAACAATATACTGTACAATTCTAAAATGCTTCAGCAACAAAGTGGCAACCTCAACAAATTCTAAATGAATATATCATTAATCTTTCATATATAATTATATATAAACATATAATTGCTTTATCTGACTTATCAAAACCCAAAAGCTAGGAGCAATTTCCATCATAAGCCTTGATTTGCCAAAGTTGCTGAAGTGATACAAACTAAGCAGAAAAGTACATTTGCATAAATGGGAGTGTGTCTGCATGTATTAATGCAATCGTGTGTGGTGCGCGTGTTTGGTTATGTGTGCGTGCATGAGTGTGGGTGTGAGTGAATGATTGTGTGAGAGAGAGAGAGAGAACACGAGAAAGACAGGGAACAGAGTGAGGGTTGTGATGCGTGTGTGTGTGTGCATGACTGTGTGTGTGTGCATGCACACGTGTCAATGTGTGTGAGTGTGTGTGTGTGAGAGACAGAGAATGGACAGGGACACGGCTGTGGGTTGGGGTGTGTGTGTGCATGACTCTGTGTGTATGTGAGTGTGCGTGTGTGTGTGAGAGAGAGAGAGAGAGAGAGAGAGAGAGAGCCTGAGAAAGACAGGGACAGGGCTGAGGGTTCAGGGTCACTCACCTGCGATGATGGCCGGATTGCTCTGGCCGCCCTCGGGTTTCACCCACACCTCCATGCTGAACTGGGCGCGGGGCAGCTCCACCCCGCCCTCCGGCCAGGCTTTCAGCTGCTCCTTCTGCCCGTTAAAGTACATGGAGGTCATCCACCTGGGTGGGACGTCCCGGGGCCCCGAACCCCACGACTCCCTGGTGGGGCTGACCAGCCCCTCCTGTTCCCCCGAATAGTCCTCGCTCTCGGCCGAGTACTCCGCCGACGCAAACTTAGCGTAGCTCCCTTGAGGGTCCTCCGGGTCCACGGGGGTCTCCTCTAACTTCTCTTCCTCCAGGGGCTTGACCAGGCTGCGTGGGGTCCGGACACGGCCGGGCGGGACGTGGTTTGGCTGCCTCCGACTTTCCCTGTGTTGCGGTGTTTTGTGTGGATTTTCGGGGGAGGCGCTGGTCTCCGCTGTCTTGTCTCTGGTCGAGCCCCCCTCTCCCCCCACGCTGCGAGCCTCCTCGTTTAATCGAGGGAGTTCAGCCTCCGGTACCATCCAAGCCTTCGAAATGATTTTTTGAGGATCTCCCCTAGGGGTTTCCGCATCGGGTTTTGCCCTACTGATGCTCCAAGGGCTATGTGCCCCATTCTGCAGTATCTGGCCATCAGTACTATGTTTGGCGTCTGAGATGCACCCTCCAGGACAAGCGTGGTTGAAATGCGTCGGCCTCATGTGTCTCCTCGAAGAAGCCCCTAGGGGGTGCTGTCGAGCCGCCGATCGAGCCTGCCTGGTCCAGCTAGCGGACCTACACTTTTCATTTGCTAAAGAGGCTTGGATTCTGTCTGCTTTCCGAGCCAGGGCCCGTTTGTACCTTTGGACATGATCTGACTGAGCAGCGTGTAGCAGCCATGTGTTCATTATTACCAAGACAACAACCAGTAGTCTAATACACATCATTGTATTGCCCATAAACTTAATTAAATTGTTGTGTAAAATGACGTCACTTATGAAACCCGCTCCCTCCGGAACCGGGACGAATGATACACTATAGCAGCAAAATCAGATAGAATGAGTTCGATGTTCCTGGTATTTCACATTGTGGTTGTGCGAGTGAGAAAACGCCATACAATCGATGTAGTATGTTATTGTTTGCTTTTTTATTATTATTGCTTATGTCCTCATTTTACGCGTTAATGGGTGTTTGGGAATCACTTTTGGTGAATAATTTTTATGAACAGAGAGGTTGCCTTCTAATGTCAGAAAAAAAACTGCCAGTAGTAGTATGTTACCTATTATATAAAAAATAACTAATTTCTCCACTGAAAAGCAACGCTGATTCAATTGGACATATCCCTTCGTTAGTGCTAAGTCAACAAGCAGCCAATGACCACTGCATTAAAAACTGGAATCGCGAAACATATTAGGCATCCCATGTCTATTCACACTTTTTTACCCGAAGTTAGATTCTGTATATCAAGAAGATTCGCCGCGCGCACACTTCAGCACTTGCACCTTGTTTTTGTCTCGGCTTCCCGGACTACGAGCAGCTGCAAAATAAAGCCAGGCATTGCACTGAGGGCAAGAGAGGGAATACTCCTCACAAATGTGTTACCTTTTTTGCGCAGCCACCGAACTTGACGTCCTCTTTAATTGGGTCTCACCGAATGGGTCTCAACACTCATAGCAGTTATTCTTGTCCGTACTTTTTTTTGCCTGCCCTGGTCCAAAGAAAAGAAATCCTTGCAAAGACGCAAGCCTACTTCAGCGCGCGTCTCATCCCCACAGCCTCCCGGGCGCGCATCACCTCAATTCGCCTCGCGGACCTCAGAGCAAACCTGCAGCTCGGCTCGAGCGATATGTAAACAGCACTTGTCTCTCCTAACTTATGACAGCAATCAATAATACAACTATGCATTGCCCACCCACTTTGGAATACATTAAAGTATTTAAACAACTTTTGTAGCAAAATCGATATTGCAAAACTGCAGCTGGAGCTTTATGTTGTGATTTCTTTTTTCACTTTTTGGCTGTATCCATTTAACCCTCCAACTTGTTATGCCTGATATTCGTAGATGGTTGCAAGAAAGGATGCTCTCACTGTTTTGTTTGCAAAAGCGCATTTGCTAGAGGTTATTTAAGGTCTCGCTCATTCACTTTTCTTGATATATAAAGCTGGGCATCCGTTGTAAAAGTAGGGAAAACATTCAAACAAAAGTCCGTTATCATTTACTGTTCCTTATATAGCCTATTTCAGATCTTATTATTGCACTTTCAAAGTAAAAAAAAAAAAAAAAAAAAAGAAAAACACGAATGTTTTATTATCAGCGAGCTTGTGCGTGTCCAGGTGTAAAATAATAAAAATAGAATATGGAGAGAAAAAAAAAAATTGCAGCTCTAGAAATTATTACCTTTTTAAAATGTATCTTGTATTGTTTTCAGTCCAAAAATAGATCTCTCCGTATTCCATTGTACCATTTCAGGGTTGGCTATGCTGAAAATCGAATAAAAGAACTTGAATGCCAGTTCTGTGAAACAACTTACAACAGATAATAGTTCATTCAGATCACCCCCAGGCTGCGATAACTCCCAAGCCTTTCCGTTTGACTTAATTCGTTTTTCTAGCAATGTTATCCAACTGCTTTTCGCGCTTTGCTCTTCCTTAGGTTTTTTTGAAGATCAAACTAAGGCGCTGAAACGTTTTATCTGTTTCCCTCACACTGACATCACAAACCCAACCCCTGCACAGACATTATTAAGGGGACCTTGCTCGGCTCCCCAGCTCCGCTACCCCTTCCTCGCCTTCTGTATTCTCTCTCAGTTTGTTCTACTGCATATTATCTGCACCTTCGGCGCTGTTCCTGCTTCTCAATCGACACACATCTGTTGTACATGTGTCAAAGAGCGCGAGCCCACTGAAAGACCAACTGTCAAAGTAAATAAATATATAAGAACGTCCTGTACAATACCAATATTTAATGTTTCACTTTGTGTTTAATGTTTGATACATCGCTTACTCTTCGTTACCTTTCTTTCATTTGTTGTGTCCTTGGAGCTACCAAAACTCCCGGGACATGTTAGAATAGCACTCTTCCCGCGCAAAGTGCTTTGCCTTATGAAAGCAAACAGTTTATTGTATAAAATGACAACCTATCTCATCGGTGACGGTCATATTCACAAATATATTCATAGTTTGGGAAATGTTCACCTTACTCAATCCCATTTAAGTAAAACACATAAACAATAGTCTCATAAATATAACAGTTAACATTTCATACCCATTTACAATCAACATTACAAGCCCATAGCTCATAATTGCTAAACCAAGGTGACGGGGAAAGTTGAACGTTCAGTAAGTGGGATCCCACGTTGAAAAAAAACAAGCGCAAATCATGTCTGGTTTTGAAAAACAGATCCTTGCCAGATACTTGTGTTTTATTTAACACTTTGACATAAACGCAGCTTTTGCAGATGTTTCCTGAGAGGTATACAGGCATATAAATATGCCACTGAAGAAAATGGGATAGCTAGCTCCGCTTAGAACATACCTTTCCAGTCTAGAGCTAGACGAAGCATTGAAGATTACTTCCTTCCTATCACTCACGTCATAAGTGGCTCAATGGCCTGTCTATCTGGCATTGCGCCAAGGAACGAACGCGGAGGATAATATTAATAGTATGGTTAGTATCCAAGAAAAAAGTGAAAAGAAAGGTGTTTACTGTAGTTATGAAATTACCGGAGAAACATTGCTGACATTTCATAAAGCATTTTGAGTGTATGATGAACAATATTTGCTGTCCAAAATATACAGGTACAGTACTGGGTGTCGAATGGCATGAAAACAGCTGATGTTGTCAAGAAAGAGTTATTTGGAACAATATACTCGGCAGCCATGAATTCTTAAATTAATCTTAAAGAAAAATGAGAAAATGTCTACTGCGGAGGCTACGGAGGAAATAGCAAGTGTTTATTTCATTAAACACTTCAGCATGGACAGCCACCTCAGAGTTTAGCCCACAGGTCTATTTCATGTCAAAGGGAAAGTTCCTAGTACAGTGCAGCAATGGTATCATGTATAATAATATATAATTAGTAATTTAGCTGAAGCTTTCTCCCAAAGCGACTTACAGTTGATTAGACTAAGCAGGGGACAATCCATCCGCGCAAAGGGTCCAACAGCTGTGCAGATCCTATTGTGGCTACACCAGGGTTTGAACCATCAACCTTCCTGATCCCAGTCATGTACCTTAGCGACAAAACTACAGGCACAATGATGCACCAGGAATAATTGCTTGGTGTGCCACAGAAGACAGGGTACAGTAGATTATAGGTGGCGGCCTGTAGCATAGTGGTTAAGGTAAATGACTGGGACAGGCAAGGTCGGGGATTTGAATCCCAGTGTAGCCACAATAAGATCCACACAGCCGTTGGGCCCTTGAGCAAGGCCCTTAACCCTGCATTGCTCCAGGGAAGGATTGTCTCCCGCTTAGTCGAATCAACTGTATGTCACTCTGGGTAAGAGCATCTGCCAAATGTCAATAATGTAATAGGTATGGTGTATACATTTACTCATCATCTGTCAGCAATGTCATGTCGAAGAGCAACATCATTTATTGTATGCTATGGGATGGAAATTAACCATTAAGCTGTAAAACACCCAAAGTTTAAAATCAACAAAAGATCTTTACGGCCTTTGCATGTTGTCAGATTATCTGACCTGATAACTATTAAAGGCTGTATGAAATAGCCTTGTACTTTTGCCATATTGAAAGCTTGTGGAACGCAATGATCTGGTCTCAGTCTTATAGTTATATGTATTATAGTGTGGGATAGGACTTCGAGGCTGTATTGAATGCATGTACTGTATGGTGCTAAGGATCATGTGTCAAGTCATTTTGATACCAGACAAAGTCAAACAAAGAAGACAAAGACAAAGTGCGCTACTGCAGTCATTTTATAGATGGCTTAAACCGTTTACATGACTAGGTTTTATATTTTAGGCATTTATAAAAATATATATTTTTACACCCACGTTACATTGCATTACGTTTTATTTAGCAGAAGCTTTTATCCAAAGCGAAACAGGTCAAGTTTCTATTCTATCAAGGTCATAGAACAAAAAACCGAACACGGCACATAAGGTACAATTCATATATGATTGGTTGTCAGGCCATGAACATAAGTGCAGTACACAAGGTAGATAGGCCAAGTCTGTAACAACAATACTAAGACATCTACAATTTCAGGAACTACAGTACCGAGACAAATGCTAATTAAAAAGTCCAGGATTAAAAACAGAGGCACTTAGTAGCCGGAAAAGTCGCTAGGTCTCTTGACGGGTGTGAAATCATGGACACAGACAAACTTTAGTGTTTCTCAAGCAGATTATGATTGTTTTAACAGCAATAATAAAATGCATGTATCCCATCTTTCACAAAGCAGACAGTAGAGACCTCCCAAAAGGGCTGTTAATCATCAATTGTCAATTTACTAAGTTAAATATTCTGTTTGAAACTTTTTATAAAATAAAATGTAATTAATAAAGTAATTCCATTCATTAAGGCGAAACGAGCATGTTCTTCTAATTATTAATGAATGAATGAATTCCAATTTCTGCTGCACTCTTGTTATGAGAAATTGAAATAAAATGAGAAGTGTGTTATAGGAGGCTACAGTGTAGTCCTGTATTACTGAAAAACAACGTAAAAAACAAGCATTTATTTTCCACCCTACCATTTGCAGTTTCACAGTTGCCACTTTTCACTGGTATAAAAATTAGGCAGTTAATATCAGCATGTCCTCAGTGATGACATCAGCTCTGTAAAACCCAGTAAAGATAAATTACAAAAAGTCACAGTCTAGAAATAACAAGATGTTTTGCTTATCTGCCATGTTCACACTGTAAGACTTAAGCACAGTATATGTCTAATTAATGGCCTTATTAGCTTAGCTGGCTGAGTTTGTCTGATCCTCCTGGGTGATCCCAGGATACTTCATCTTTTATCTCTGACTCCTAGAAAAGAAAACACAGATCATAAACGGCAGTAGCATATGCCTGGATTTAGAAGAAAAGTGTGTTGCAGCAATGCGTTACTTCAGTGTCAGACTTCACACTATAGCTTTAAAAGACAAGTTTTGTCTTTGATGTGACCATAGGAAAAAATATAAATACAACTATAGATGCAAATGTAAATGTTGAGAGTAAATGTGAGAAAGGATTCACACTAAATGTCTAGTTACGACTCACATTAGAACATTAGTACATTAAAATTACATTAGTACATTAGAATAATAGCGCAAAATGATTCAGTGGTAGTGATGGTTAGGGTTAGGGTTTCTGGAGAGAAATAGAAGTATTCCTTTTTCCTTTTCTCTTCCTTTTTCATCTGAGAGTGGCTAAAAGTCTCCAAAACGACAGAATTATAAGTGATTGCACTTATGAACGCCCTTTAATGTCGATTGTAACTACCTTCGTAACAAGCTCCAGGCACTTTTGTGAATATGAAAACAGAACCGGGTGAACGAGGCCAACGTGGGAGATCCATCAGGTCTCCTCCGAGGCTTCAAAGCGGGTGATTTTTCACCCGGACAAGCGGTTAACCCACAGACAGAGGGGCGTATAAACCATTCCTGATGCCTCCGGGAAAGGTTGATGAGTTGGACATCTTTGCTAGTGGCCCCGCCCCCCTCGTACGCGTCAGCCGATTGGTCAGGGGGCATGGCACCTGCTCGCCCCTGCTCGAATCACAGGGTGACGTGTCACTTTCGGTCGACTTCTGATTGGGAGGGGAGTGGAGAAGGGGGTGGAGTCAAGGTCACATGAAAAAAAAGCTGGCTGGAGGCTTGTATTGTCACACAATAGATAGAGATACTGTATGATAATACTGAAATTGCGTTGTTGTAATGGACACCGGTATGAATGAGCTACACGGGGAAGCATTTCAGTATGTTTGAGAAATTAAAGAAACTGAAATAACTAGAAGAAAGGATGTTTTGGACAGAGCTTATGACATGATAGTTCAATTAAGTTAGCGAGTCAAAGTCATCGTACTGGTCTCAGATACAGTGTAGTGTTCATGTTAAAAACAAACTTCAGCTGTCCGTCCTGTGGTTCCCCCCTGCCCCCCTCGCCAGACATAAAACATGGCCACTTACAGAGGGCTTCAACAGAACAGGTGCACACTCTGATCATTAGGGTGCGCATTTCCTTTTGTAACAAAGTCAGCAAACAAATGTTGATTTTTTTAACAGTCATTGTGCAGCAGTTTTGGTAATTTAGATGAGACTTCGGTAGAGCACGGCGTTCTTTCTCACCCTCCGCCCCGGTTTTTTTGGGAAGCAGCTCAGCCTCTGTCCGCCTGGCGGTAATGGTGGGGGCCCAAGAAGGGGAAGCAGGACTCCCTAACAGCGGGAGGTGAGAATTCGGCTACCAGCCTGGGGATCTGCCTACAAAACATTCCACTTTTATCAAAGTGCTTTGAGATCCAGCTGCAACTGTGTAAAAAAAAAAAAATAGTGAATGGCTGCTCCTGCTCCCCCCCCCCCCCCCCCACCTCCCCCAAACTGCAAGGGACCTCTGAGAGATTATCCTCTATCTGAGACACCCCCACCACCCCTTTTCCCTCCCCCCAAGTGTGAGTGGCCATAAACGAAGTGGGGAAAATCCAACCTGATGTGCTGGACAAATGTGGGGGGGGGGGGCGTAAACCCCAAAAAAACATCCCATTCAAGAGGCAGCGTTTTAAAAAGGGGGACGGAAGAGCCCACAGCTGGTCAGGGGAGCCCCAGCATGCCCCGTGTCCCTCTTTAACACCCCTCCCTGTAGCCTGGCGTTAGCGTAGCCCGTATATTAACACTAGCGCTGATCCCGTACGTAAATACTGCATGGACTGAATATCAGTCGGAGCAGGAGAGGCTCTGAAAGCCTTGCTCCTGAACAGACTTCAGCCCGCAGAGCAGGTGTCTTTCCCGGCTGGCTAATGGGCTGCTAGCCCCGGCTGCTACAGGTCAGCCTGGATATCTGCCCCAAATACTAATGCTTAAAAGTCAAACGGCAGGAGCGTGTGTGTGTATGTGAGTGTGTGTATGTGTGTATGTGTGTGTGTGCGCATGTGTGTTTGTGCTTGTTTGAGGGGGTGGATAAATGCATACAAGTTGCAAAATGCAAAACGGTGGCCATGGAAGACAGTATAAGTGTGTGTGTGTGTGTGTGTGTGTGTGTTTCTCTGTGTGTGCGCCTGCGTATGTGTCTGTGTGTTGGGGAGTGGTTTAAATGCATATAAGTCAAATTCTAGGCACAGAAGACAGTGTCAATGTGTTTTCTGGAGGGGGGGGGGGGGTTATATGAGTCAAACACTGGCCATGGAGGACAGTGCGGGTGTGGGTGGGGGGCAGTGGGCGGGGGGGGGGGGGGGGCGTGCAGGGTTGGGTGGGGGTCAGTGGGGGGGGGTGTGCGGGGTTGGGGGGTTCGTGCTCGCCAGACGGCTCTGAGATGGAAGCAGACTGGCCCTCTCCCATCGCGGTCCTGTTTTTTAATGATGCGGAGAAGTCCCTCCGGAGAACTCCCTGTTCTTTATGCCTCCGCCCGATGCTTATCTATTAGTGGTCGTGATGGTGATAACTCCGCAGGGATTACACTGTGTCATTTTCCGCTTTACCCTTCATGCTTTTATGTCTTACTGCGGGGGAATTACCATATGCCTCTGCCTGTGTGTGTGTGCTGATGTGGGTACATGTGTCTGCGCGTGTGTGTATGCCTGTGTGTGCATGTGTGTGTGTGAGTACATGTGTCTGTGTGTGTGCCTGTGTGTGCATGTGTGTGCACATGTGTCTGTGCGTGTGTCTGTGTGTGTGCCTGTGTGTGTGTATATGTGTCTGTGTGTGCCTGTGTGTGTGTATATGTGTCTGTGTGTGCCTGTGTGTGTGTGTGTGTGTGTGTGTACATCTGTGCGTGGGTATGTGTGTATATGTATCTTTGAGTGTGTCTGTGTGTGCATCTGTCTGTTTGTGAGTGTGTGTGCTTGCGTGCGAGTCCGTGTGTGTGCCTGTGTGCCTGTCTCTGTGTAATAGAGAAAGATCATGTTTGAGTGTATACATTTCTGGTGTGTTTTTAATCTGTGGATTCATATTGTATATCATTGCATTAGTAGTCATATGAGGTAGTGGTCAAGGATTGTGAACCTGATTTTTGGATAGGATCCCTGGAAAGACTTGTATTGCATGTATCCTTTTATGAGGTAGTTTCATGCACCAGTAGCTAGTTATGATCAAATTAATTCATGTAATAAGGTCATGTTCATTCATATACATACATACTATATACCAGATCACATACTGCAAATACATTTCTGCAATCCCTACCATGACTGAATTGTTCTGTTCTATATTTGGTGTTTGTCTCTATTCTGTTCGCTGTCCAGGGAATTTCATGTCTGCTTCCTTTGACAGGGTACAGTACATGGAAATTGGAGTTGTTCGTTGTTAGTCATTACTGGTAGACTTCCAGCTTTCCTGAAACATGTTTTTCTTTGTTTGGCAGAAAAAAGAGGTCGATTGTTTGAACACGTTTGGGGCAAAATGTTGTGCCCTGTTTAGGGTGCTAGCCGTCTGAGACCAGACCATTTCAAATGCTAATTTGAGGGGAGAGAAGGAAATGGGACACACCATTAAAACAGCAGTACCTTTCATTCTCAAAGCTACCATTTATTATTATTGTCTAAGGAGCAACAGCAGTCCTTCACAAATTAAATTGCTAAATGTATTCATGTGCATAGCTGGGGGGGAAAAAAAGCAACTACAAAAAAAAGAAAACTTTTAAAAATGAGAAGCTCTGATTTTATGAACGAACTGGCCGGCTAGCGACCGGCTAGCCGCCGAGGTTCCTGGCGGATAGAGCTACGGGTGTCTAACGCGCCGTTCCCCGGTTGGGACTGGTCGTGAGGTCGCGTTTCGCCGGAGTGCAGGCGTCGGGTTCGAGGGCGGACCTCCGCGCCCGCCCCTAAGCGGGTGACCCGTTCAGCGGCGCTGGAGTGCATTCGGTGTTAGCGCGCCCCTGTCTCGGCCGGAGCGGCTGGACATAAATGATTCAGAAGGAAAACACGGTGTTCTCATGTATAATTTACAGACGTACTCACAGCCTGCTGCTCGGGGAGGGAAGCGGGGAGCCAGACTCTCGCGCCTGGCTCTCTCGTGGGAGAGCGCGGCTCCCTGGGTTTGGGTAAGGGAGGGGGGGGGGAGGGTTTAGGTTAGGGCAGCAGTGTAGCATAACAGATAGTGGGCTGGGCCTTCAACCCCAAGATGTAGGTTTGAGTCCCTGGTGGGATGAGGTCTCCCTGCTGAAAGTTACAGCTGAGGCCAGCCGAGACTCTACAATGGTTTCAGCTGTGTTTTCCACGCTTCTCGTTCATCCTAGCTTCTCTGTGGCTAGTCGAAGCTGGATAAACTTATGGCCAACTAGTGGACTACCTGACTATATAGGCGGGTCAGATGGTTGACCAACAAAAAGTCAAAAACACAGCTTACACCAACTCGGCCAGCTTAGGCCGGCTTAAGCTGGAGTTTTCAGCAGGGCCGGTGACTGTCCCACTGAATAAATGGATTGCACACAAAGACTGTTGGCTGTGTGAGTCATTGTGCATCTGCTAAGTGCTTAAAACGTAAGAGTGAAGGTTACATGACTGGTGTGGGTGAGCCACAGCCGAAAGATCTCAGCCGTGCTGCTCAGGGCTATGAGCACAAAAGATGCAAACTCACTATCCCCGCTGAACATTCCAAATAAAACTAGCCGGAATTCTAAGATGGCTTTACATGGTTTAAGCTGTGTTTTCGACACTTCTAACTGGTCTGTAGCTGGTAAAAGCCGGTCTCTAGCTGGAAAAAGCCGGTAGAGCAAGCTGGTGGTCAACATGCTGCGTATATAGGCGGTTTAGCTGGTTGACCAGCTAAAAGCATCGAAAACACAGCTGATAACTGGTTGACCAGTTCAGACCAGCTCCATGCTCAACATGGTTCCACCAGATCAAGCTATGTTCTGAAACAGCTGGTAGCTGATCATTTTTGAGTTGGTCATAGCTGGATTTTACACCAAGGTTTACAGCTTTACAGAGTACCCATCAGTGTAGGGTTTGTAGCACGCTGGGGTCACCAGAAACCTCACTCTGAAGCCCTTTGACTTTTTAATGTACGCCAGCCTCCCATGGGAAGAAGTTGCGGGAGAGTGAATATATACACGTCTCTCTCCTGTCGATTAGCAGTCCGGTTCCCCGTGCCAACTGGACAATTCCAGTAAAAGGTAATTCCGTTTTGTGGAAATAGAGTCAATAGACGATATCCCTAACTGACAATGATTGCTGCTTTTGATGAGCAAATGCGCTGGAATGTAAATATTTACAGAGTAAGGTGTGTAGAGAGTGCGTGGGGTAGGCCATTGGCGTTGTTATGAAGGCTGCTGGGAGTGATTTAGGGCAGAAATATGCCATACTGACGTACGATGGTGGCCTGCAGCAAAGTAATTTATTCTGAAAGATGTCCTTTAATTTCCCTCAGCCAAATTCTCCTTTAGCCAAAAGCTATTTTATCCTTTTAGCATTGCTTTTTATATTGAACGGAGTAAGTAACAAATATTAATGAGGTTCATGGAGCTAAGGATCATGGGAACAGGAGGAACAAAGCTGAAAATATTGCTGTTTGAATGCTGGGAATATGCGGTACAGAAAGGCTCTATCACACCTACAAGCACCTGTGTGCCAAAATCAAGGCCAATATGCAAAATCAAAAGGCTTAGGATTTAAATGACTGAAATTTATATTCATGAAAGACTATTCTCATCAGGACATTTTCTCCACTAATCTGAAACATGTAAACATTATACCTACAATATGAATAATGTTGTTATCAAAAAGGATTTTTAACATCAAGGATTTGTACAGAAATGAATACAGAATTTATGAAATGAATAATAAAATAAATAGATATACATATACAAACAAAACCCAGCCAGATATGTTGCCTAGGCTAGAGCAAAATCCTTGTCTATCAAAAATGAATTGTACCAGATTCAAAGGTTTTTATCAGACCAGGAGTGAACCAGCTAGGTCCAATAGCACTCTCTGCTGGGAAGTTCTGGAATACTCATCATCAGCGAAGCATGACTGACTGAGCGCCCCCTTCTGGTTGCTCCAGGTCATCTCCCAAGATACGTGGAATTGAATACAGAAGTTAGACTGTCTTTTCCTTAATTAATTTTATGGCCATTAAAATGCCATTACTTAATAGGCATTTGACTATATCAATAAAAACTGACTTCGCATTTTTATTGTTTACAGAATAATTCTCCCAGCTCAGTAGGTGAGGCTGGTATGATCAATGGAACCTTCAGTATCTGGCTGGAGTTGCAAGGCTTTAATTGGTCCTTCTTTACAGATATGCTGACCTTCCTGGGTGTCGAGGACCACACAGCCTTCCTTCCCCCAATCAAAATTATACAAATGATATGCTATATGTATAATTAATTAGGAATAAAAATGCCATCTATCCATAGTGCAAATAAACCACTGGATGTAAGAGCTTAGGTTGCCCATGCTTAAGGAAACTGCTCAAGGAGGTTTGGCAGCAGTTTACATCATTGTAAAGATATGTGCATTCAGTAGGCAAAGTAAGTGAATACATTTAGTATTTTAGAACAGATGTCTCCATCCTTTATAGTTTAATTTGTGGGAGCCTTTCGTGACTTGATTCTGTCTCTTCACTTGCCTTGTGTAAAGCAAGAGGAAACAGGAACTAGCCCTGCCAGAGGTCAGAGGTTGATTCCCTTTAAAAATACTGTGAGGACGGTGTCTCGGTGGCGCAGCCTGCAGAGCACAGACGTCAACGGTTTGAATCCGACCGTCTGAGACAATTTGTCGCATGTCTTTCCCTCTCTCTCTCCCCCATTCTTCCTGTCTCTATATACTGTCCAATAAAGCTGAAAAAGGCCTAAAAAATATCTTTAAAAAAATAAAATAAAATACTGTGAGGAAATGACCTGCAACGTGCATGTTGAGCATCACTGTCAACACCACCATCCTGTGACCTTGGGATTATACGCTTTTGAGATATTGAGCTTCAAATATACCAAAGTGAATGGGCTCCAAGCAGATATAACCTTTTTAATTTTGTATTTTTGTCATACTTATAAGCAGTATTTTTCTGGGAAACTTCACGACTATACGTATTTAGTGCACTATGAACAGCATATTTATAACAGTAATTTTTGACAAAAATGTCAGTTAGGACCTTATAACTCTAAGGTCTCGATCCGTGTCAACAAAGGGGACCATCGATAACTGCCGCTGAGCAGGGGTTAGAACCAACACCCTTTCTGATTGACGGAAAAGTCGGACAGCCTGTGGGAGCTTAGTTGTTAAGGGGGGCTTTGAGAAGACGGGACATCACACAGTTTCTATACGCCTTCCGTACCTGGCCAAGGATGAACACAGGTCTGAGGACGGTGGACGAGATACCCAAAGGGGAGCAACCAGAATGCATAATGTAAAGTCTTATTTTACAGCCTGGTCCAACACGGGCGTGACATCCATTGGGATGCATTGTGACCAAGCAATATCTGCTTGTTAAATTATTCCTGTCCACAGGGATTTTTCTGTCAAATGCACTCCCCTAGCGAATTTCCCATTAATATAGCAGGTGATAGCACCATGACCGGTTTTCCAAAAAAAGAAAATGTCACGGGGATAGTTTTGTTATAGCCTACAGTTTCATTTGCCACACATAGACTATAAATATGTAAAATGTAGTGAGGTGCTTTGGGAAGGTCATTCCTCTGAGCTGACGGTCATCTCCTGTGCAGTGGCTGGAGCACAGAGCTTCATTTGTGGACAAGTCTGCCACCTAGTGGTCCAGTGTTGATCACCCCCACACCGAAACAGCCACAAATAAATTATGCAAATCAAATAAATTTATATAACGAAATCAAATCAGCTGCAAACTGGAGCCATTTTAGTTTTACAAATAGACTGAAATGGATAAATGGCATGGAAATATCTTATGTAATACATTATACTATGAACAATATGGAAATGAAGAGTGCTCTGCCACATATTTATTAGATTATGTTTGTTTATTCTAAAACAAATAGATGCCTTGTATGAATTTAAATGGTCTCTGTGGCCAAAGGCATTAGCAGTCAACACAGAAAAGGTTTCAGCATTTGAAACACTGACCGAGTTCATCCTTGAGATTTATGAAATCTTCAAATTTCATGATGAGATGTTCTCCAGCGGCGGCACGGATGGCGCAGTGGGTAGCACTGCCGCCTCACAGCAAGGAGGTCCTGGGTTCGAATCCCCGTCGGCCGGGGCCTCTCTGTGCGGAGTTTGCATGTTCTCCCCGTGTCTGCGTGGGTTTCCTCCGGGTACTCCGGTTTCCTCCCACAGTCCAAAGACATGCAGGTTAGGCTGATTGGAGAGTCTAAATTGCCCGTAGGTATGAGTGTGTGAGTGAATGGTGTGTGTGCCCTGTGATGGACTGGCGACCTGTCCAGGGTGTATTCCTGCCTTTCGCCCAATGTATGCTGGGATAGGCTCCAGCCCCCTGCGACCCTGTTCAGGATAAGCGGGTTCAGATAATGGATGGATGGATGTTCTCCAGCTTACTGTGAAGACATTGATATACTTCAGAGTTTCCAGAATTAGTAAAATTCTTCCTGTCCGAGAGCCAATGTGGCATCAGAAAGTCATGTGAAAGGCCACCATATGTCACAGCTGGACATTTCGTCATGTCCCTCTTTTTTAAATATCATTTATGATTGCGGAAAAGTTTCAGATAAAAATGTAATGAGGGTGTAAGGAACAGCCAAGTCATGAACTTATGAATTAAATATTATGAAGTTTTCTTTCCTAAGAAAGTTCACCCTATCTGTGCTGTTTCTTTTCAGAGCTGAACTTTCACCATTGCTTCCAATCATCAGGAAAATGTTTTCACCTATATCCTGGATTTTCTGTAAAATATGCTGCATGAGGATATGAATTATATACAAAGCAACACACAAAAAGGCAGACAAAATTGCAGATATACTGCTTTGAATGGCATATATCTTCACTGACTAGTTTTTATTCATGCATTTTCTGCATTACCATTACCCTTCTCAGAGACAGGGTAATTGTCCTACTGCACTGCAGTTACTTGATTATTTTATCCAAAGCAATTTACAGTTGATTAGACTGAGCAGGGGACAATCCCTGGAGCAATGTGGGATCAATCGCCTTGTACAAGGGCCCAACAAGTATGCACACTGAAGCTTGAACCTCCAACGTTCTGGGTCCCAGACATGTACCTGTGACCACTAGGCTACAGGTTAATACCACCACTACTACAACAAATGCTACTAATTATTAATTCCTTAAGTATTGCTCCTTTTCTCGACCCAAGCTTAAAAATGACGTACCAAAAATAAAATAGTTTCTATTCTTGAAACCTACAGGCATAATCCTGGTCTCTTCTGAAAGGTAACCCTGTTGTATGCAACCTGTTTGTATGCAGGCGAAAAAATATTTTTAGCCGTCACTTCAATAGCATGCCCGTAGTTGGTTCTTTGATGAGCTGAAGTTAGACTGAATTGTCTTACACATGGATGGGAGTAACACATTTTCTCTGCAACTAAATTACAAATATTGTTCAGAGACTCATTGTGTTCGAGAGAGCCTATACAAAATGTAGTTAATAGCATTTATATGTACAAGTACAAGTAGATGTATACAATGATGTAGACAATGATAATTCCTCCAGTAAACAATGGACATTCTATCAACGTTTCTCAGAGTTAGCACATTTTTAGAATGAGAAACTATTATGCATTTGGTCCACTGTATACTTGTTGTGAAAAGGACACTGATATTACCTTGTAGTATGTGGATTTCCAAAATGCAGAGGTCCCCCCACACTTGTTTTACCACCCACAAAACAAAGAACTGTTGTCGCTAAAGCAATGGCATGTTAATATAGGCTATACAGATAGAACGAGTTTTAACGCTTTCAAACAGTATATCCTGTTGCCATAGCGATTGAAAATTGTAGGTGGAAAAAAAAACCCTCTGGGCCAGTGACACTTAAGGGGTTAATGTAGAGTATATGATCATTTTGTTTTAATTTGCTCGAACTGATAAGGCTTGAAGATTTAATAAAATGGTATTAATTGAATTGAATACATTATATTTATTAATTATTCAAGGAATTGGATGTCTTTGTCATTGGCTCTTGGTGTTTTACAGATCCCTGCTGGGTAAAAGCCTCTGTTTTTTGTCAGGATTGATCCAGGTCACCTGTAGCTCATTCGCTTTACGATCAAGAAAGGACATCAATTCGCTGACACAGAAAGTCCATACTCTCTTCGGCTGAAACGTGTTCCAGGTTGTACTTTGTGTTTTGTTCGTGTTTTTTCATATTGATTTCTTGGAGGTATTCTGCAAATGCAGAGAAATTGCACTTGCATACGCAAGTTGTGTAATTGCTTTTACTTTACTGGTATTTAGTAGACGTTCTTTTCCATAGACGAGCAATGCAACAAAAAAAAACTAGTGCCAATATCAGGGATTGCTGCTAAGTGCAGTAATTTCCTAGAGGGGGAAAGAATAGCCCCAAGAGAGACAATGAGTGCAAGAAGTACAGTCTCGATTTACTCATCGGCTACCCTATTGAACATGAAGTTAAGTTATACGAACAAGAACAAAGATGCCTTAATGAGCACTTCACTCTCAGGAATAAAATAACAGTGGGTCCATTTATATTCTTCAAGGATCACATTTCCCAAATACAACCTGAAAGTACAGTGATGTTCTCTTTGGGTACAAATCCAAGCGAAGACGTCTTGGGTTCAAATCCCCGTCGGCTGGGGTTTGCATGTTCTCCCCGTGTTCGCGTGGGTTTCCTCCGGGTACTCCGGTTTACTCCCACAGTCCAAAGACATGCAGGTTAGGCTGATTGGAGAGTCTAAATTGCCTGTGGGTATGAGAGTGTGAGTGAATGGTGTGTGTGCCCTGCGATGGACTGGCGACCTGTCCAGGGTGTATTCCTGCCTTTCGCCCAATGTATGCTGGGATAGGCTGTAGCGTAGTAGCATAGTGGTTAAGCTAAATACCTGGGAGACGCAAGGTCGGTGGTTCTTATCCCGGTGTAGCCACAATAAGATCCACACAGCCGTTGGGCCCTTGAGCAAGGCCCTTAACCCTGCATTGCTCCAGGGGAGGATCGTCTTCAGCTTAGTCTAATCAACTGTACGTCACTCTGGATAAGAGCGTCTGCCAAATGCCAATAATGTAATAATGTAACAGGCTTCAGCCCCCCTGCGACCCTGTTCAGGATAAGTGGGTTAAGATAATGGATGGATGGATGGATTAATTAAAATGTATATTGCTGGCTAGGCAATGGCAATTACATGCACCAATAAGGTACCAGCCCGGTGACAAGCATTTGTAACTTTCTAGGCACTTTTCATACCTTTATTTCTGAGAGTGTAGCCTATGCTAAACAGATAAAAACAAAGACCTGAAGGCCACAAAAAGAAGACCACATGAGATGTGAGGAGGATGGGAAATCACCAGAGAGGATTAGGGTGGAGGTGCGGAGAGGCACTCCGTTCAGGAGACCCAAGTGCAGACCAGGGAATCAGAAATGCCAATGCCAAAATGCCAGAAATGCCCAAATCGAGATGCCAAAGAATACTAGTTCATCAGATAATCAGAAATGCGAGGTACGAAAGGGTTAGGGCAAGAGCGTAGTCAAAAAAAATGTAAAGAAAATCAAAAACCAAAAACCAAAAGGCAGACAAAACAAAAGGGGTAAGGCAATCTCAAAATCAGGCAAAGGGTGTCTCACAAATCTCTAGTATAACAGGCGTACAAATAATTGACTCTGAAATATAGAACATTCTGACATGGTTCACTACTGAGACTAGGGCAGGGGTCGGCAACCCTGGTCCTGGAGAGCAGCAGGGTGTGCTGGCTTCCGTTGTTACTTGGCATTAATTGATCAATGAAAGCCGTTGATTACACAGTTAACTCACCTCACCTGGTTTCTTGGGTCTGAATCGGTTGCTTATTTTAAGGTGGAGAACATGCAAACTCCACACAGAGAGGCCCCGGCCGACGGGGATTCGAACCCAGGACCTCCTTGCTGTGAGGCGGCAGTGCTACCCACTGCACCATCTGTGCCGCCAAACTTGAACTTAAACCAAGCAAATATTTCCTACTTAAGAGAAAGAAAAAAACTCAGGTCTTATTTCAAGACTAAATTGCTTGTTAAGATGGCAACTTTTTGCAGTGCACTTCATTTAACAGCTAGAAATGGTGTTGACCTCCTCATTAGTAGAATCAGACGTACAGCGTAAGGGTTCAAATTAAAACCTACAGGACAGTTGATCTCCAGGAACAAGATTGGGCAGCCCAGGTCTTCAGTCTGTGTCAGAAGATTGCTGCTGTTCAGACTCATTCCATCACCAAGGGGCCAGAACAGACAGCAGACATGAGCTGGACACACAGACTCAGAGAGAGTTTCAGAACTGAAGGACCTGCCTGCTAGCAAACTGTGTACAGAGATGGAAAGTCCTGGGGTGAGAAAGTAAGATACCTATGTGTTTCTTACACCCAAGAACTCAGTCTGCTAATTTGACTAATTAGTTCTACCCCCCCTCCCCCGGCTGAAGAACTGTGCTAATTAACACATCCAGGTGAGTGGAACAAAATGCCCAGGAGGAAAATCTGAACATGGATTTTACATCTCTGACTGTGAAATTACAGTACAGCAGAACATACCTGCTGTGGTGTCTTGTCGGGAATAGTTCAGGACTCGATGGGGTTTTCTCTTGTTTTACTCGTCTGGTGCTTTGTTCCGCAGCTATCACCTGTCCATGTCCTCACACGCACTTCAGCAGAATTGTGCAACGCGCACATCTCATAGATTGCTCTACTGCCCTCTACTGGAAAATAATGAAAATGCAACAAGTGTCACCGCACAACGAAAAAGCAACGAAAAGCCAGAAAAGAAGAACGCGTCCATTTGTCCATAATGTGTCATTTCCCAGGCCTAATCATTCCTCAGCTACCAGGCAGGAATGAGGAAAAGTGAGTGTGGTTTGCAATCACTGAAGTGGCGATGACTTTCAATGCAAACTCAGGGGTCAAAGAGAGGGGGCTGTGTTTGATAGATGGTGGCAAAATAGGGGTGGAAAAGAGATCTGATTAACTGATAAATCCAAGAAATGGCTTTGAATAAAAGGCAGAGGTAGATGGAGGCATTAGATGACCCAACAGCTTGCCTCTAGTGAGGGGTATTATAGACTTGGAAAGGAGAATTAAATGAGCTTTTTCTTTCTGCCCTGGTAAAAAAGAATGCCAGAACAGAGACAAGCTTCTGTTTGTACACTTACAGTCTGGCTGAATGCTCTTCTAACAATTACAACCAATTGTCATCCCACTTGAAGTGGTAATCCTTCTTGATATATTTTAAGCATGGGTTTTAGCCCTGACCTCTGTCTTTCAATGTATTGCCAGAAGTGACTGATGGGTTTTTTTCATCATCAAGTTCAAAAACTTCCCCATTCATAATGATCACATGATACAAAGGTGTGTTATACAAACCCTTGGAACTTGAACCTTTTATTGTGTTACAACACCATCCACTGTTGCATTCTGAAATCCCCTCCCATAGCTCCAAAGCCAACCTGCCTTACACTGGTAGGGGATCCTAATGACAAAAACACATTGAAAGGCATACAGATGCAGCTGGAAGGGAACATGCCACTGACAGCATCGATATAGGCACACTCAAAATGAGTCAGCAATCTTTACCATACACACCACTGATCAAGCTCTACTGAGCACACACGGCAACTGAAAAAGCTGAGAGCTGGAGTATAAGCATTTAGGAGTTTAACAAAATGGCAGCCCTTTACTCCACTGTTCACAGCTGAAGTGGCCCAGAAAATGACACCCCCCACTTTAAGAATCACATCAGATCCCCGGCGTTGGGCTGATCGCTCATCTGTCCCTTAAATCGTTTCAGTGAGGGTGAACTGATTCTGGAACAGCCTTGACAAGAGCTGCCTATTCCAGCAGAGGAGCTGCGGCTCCCTTTCCCTGCTGCTTTCCGTCGAGCCCGTCCAACCAATGAGGCTATATCTTCTGCAAAGCGACATTTGCGCTGCCACAGAGGAGCTTCAAGCCCTGCGTTTTACTGCCCTGTGCCCTTTTAGCCGCACGAATACCCCCCAGTCCCCCCCCGACACGCCGGAAACTTCCGAAGTGCTCTCCCTCTGGTAGGCCATTGTTTTCCTTGTCGCGCAGAAGGTCAGAATACAGACAGGTAATTAACCTTTTAAAGAAGTTCAGCAGTTTCCATTGGCTCGACCTGTTTCACCACAGCACTCATTTGCATCTCTGGGCTGAAACAATTTGGACACAAAGTGGCCCCTTGGTGGATTGCGTGCAACAGAATCATAAACTCGTTTGTGTGCCTCATACTTGTTTTCCCTCATACAGTGATCACTGGGCCGGAACTGATTTCTGTGCCCTTTGGACAGTCTGCAGTCCAGCACTGGAGACTAAATATCCTTTCTGTCTGCTCAACCAGAGAGGAAATGATTCAATAAGGTCCTCGGAGGGGCCTTTCAAATTGATGTGTCTGCAGTGGAGGGGGTTAGCTAATTGAGCAGCAGGAAGCTGAATTTATACCAGCTTGTCTTGCAGACAGTGGTGTTCATCTCATGCTCCTGGTTTCATACAATCGGTTTTATAGCCAGAATAAAATCCAAAAGTGTTCAATAAGGTTAATTATTAATAAGGGGGTCGGGGGGGGGGGGGGGGGGGGACTCAGGGAGGGACCCTACCTGGCCCTGTCTGGGGACACAGGAAAGGCATAGAGAACAATGATGAGCTTCAGTTATAGTGCACCTTATAGTTGGAACAATATGCAAAAATGCCAATATGCAAAAACAACATTTGAAAATATCTTTGTATCAAATGTACAGTTGTTCCCTGTCAAAATAGGTGCACTAGGTGAAAACTACGTCATGAGATCACGTCATAAGTGACCATCCACTGTCAAAACATACTATATGAAAAAAGATAATATTGTTATTGCACAATTGCATACAGAATATGAAAAAGCAAACAATTAATCTGTAATAATTAATGCTATGATACAAGTCACACAGCAACATATTTTGATGATTACCAACAGACTAAAACAGCTGGATCAAAAATATCCAGGGATTTCTGTCAACTGATCAGTGAGATACTAAAAGCATCCATAGTATTTTCGCTCATTTTAATTGTATTAATTTTAAGATTCCAGCGGGAGGCGCCGTGCCGTGATGTAGCTGCGGTGGTCTCGTACGACTAAAGGTACTATATACCGAAGACTATCAAGTCTCTACTTCGTCTTGAAAAGTCAGTGCATTTTCGAGTAGAACATTTAACTACCGGAACCTTGTATGCCCATAATTTAACCACTAACCGGAACTTCTTGTGTGTGGCAGGAAGATACACAAGACTCGTAGTCTCTCTGGTAATTGGCGGTCTCGGACAGTGCTCTGTGTAACCGGGGAGATTGTTTCTAATTCCCAACTCTCGGATTGTCAACATTTTTGTTGGATTTCTGTTGTCTAATTCCCCCCACTACGTTACTGAACCGTTAGTTTTGTGTAGACAAAAAACATTTAACGTTGTTCACAACAGAACAAAACAGGCGGCGCAGTGGCCGGATTTTCTGCAGTTTCGAAAGCTTTATTTAAGCATTGCAGTCCGGATGCACTGAGAAAGAGCCTACGGCCTGGCAGAACGGAGTTGAGCAGCGGCCTTGAATTATGTCAAGCGGTCGTCAGCAACAGAATGGCGCGGCAGCGGGCTCCGGGCCTGGGACAAGCAGCGGGAGTAGTGGCAGCAACATCGGCAACAGCAGCAGTAGCAGCAGCATTGGCATCGGAGTTGGTAACGCCACTAATGCGAACAGTTCAGGCAGCGGGATGTCTTCACGGACGCTGGGAACTGGAGTCGATGGTCCACCTGTCCCCGCGCTGGGGGTCCCCTCTCCCAGAGTTAGCGTAGCTAGTCTGGGTAGACCAGGCTCATCTTCAGGAAACAGTAATGGAAAACGGCCCCTTCAAACGCCTCTTTGCAACGGTCTCATTAACTCGTATGAGGATAAGAGCAACGACTTTGTATGGTAAGGATCAAATCCCTGAAATAAGTCTTTCTTTCTTTCTTGTGTGGAGTGGGTGAAAACCCAACAGCTTGCTAACTTTAGCCTGCTAACGTTAGCGGTGTGTGGGTGTTTTTACTCAACACTTAAGGAACTCCGAGAACCAAGAAAACCCAAAACCACTGGGATTGCATAGCATTCATAATATCAATATGAGCTAGCTAGGTTGCTAGCATTCTTTGTTGAACGACTTGCTGACAGTATATTGTTAAAACGTTGCTTGCTAGCTAGCTAACCTTGCTGCCTAAACCGGTTAGCTTGCAAGCCGACGTTATACGTTTTAGCAACTTGATGCATCATGTTAGCAAACCAATATGATTAGCAAAGATCGAAGAGTTATGACTTTTACAGCTAGCCAGCTAACTATTTTAGCTAGACGTCTTGCCAGCAAACTGGCAACATTTACTTATACCTACGTTGCACGGTCAACAGTAAATCTTGGCTAACGCATTAGTTAACCTAGCTAGCGGTTATGTGTCAGGAACTTGTGACCTACCGACCAGAAGGTCTAGCAAAACAACCTAGGGGCTATCCGATAATACTTTGTAGCTAGCTATCAAGCTATTCACCAATGTGCTTGTTAAACGTATCATGGCTTATGTTAGCTAGCTATGTCAAAAATTACACCCCTTGTTTTGTACAGTACAATGTATGATTGATAAACATAACATGTCAAAAGCAGATGTTTAACGTTAGCTACGTTCTAGCAACGTTACTGTGTTTAGTACATGCTTGAGATACTCAGGTCAACACTAACATTCGCTACTTGAACTCAAACAAGCTAACATTAGCTTGCTAGCTCTACTTAAAAAGGTCAAGTTATCGCTAGCCTTTAGGGTGCGCGATAGGATTTTGTTTTAGTATTGAATACCTCAGTAGTAATCAACTAAAAGTTACTGTCAGTCTGAAGGAGCTGGATGAGCTAAGCTGCGTTCTGATGCTGTTCATGTCCGGTGTGGTCTGGGTGTGGCCTTAAGTTTGTAAACAAATGTGTAAATTATACCTATGGCTCTTAAGTTATTCAGTGCTTCTTTAGGGATCTCTTTAGCTAGTCAGTGTGTCCAACTACTTTTATGTGACGTGGGTGCGTCAGTATTAATGTATCCATTTGCAAAAGGTGGACTAAAATATGGTAGTATTATAGAAGCTGGATCTAGCCAATTATTCGAATTTCTTGGTTGGAGTACTGTGTCAGCAAAGAATGATACTGGTAGTGCTGTGGGACATATCGAAGTAGTTATTGAAACGTGCAAAGGGGGGGTCCCGACTTTTCCTGTCACTGAGTTCCACGAAAGACGGCGCATGTATCGCAGGTGTATTTTTGGTTTGGCTGTTTTGGGAATTGCGTGTCTTAATTGAATGTAGGCTACATAAAGTTTGTGCAGCGCAAGCAGTCATTGGTTTGTGTGGGCTGGATTTTTCAGCTTTAGAATTAGAATGGTGTGGTGCTGAAACCACAATGGGCACATTTGTTAACAGGTGTGCAAACGTCTTGCCATACCGGACTGTATTGGCATTAGTGTGAGCTAGAAACCTTTATGGGCGCCTTCTCTGTGGTTGTTGCGCTCACAAGCTTACTATTCCCGAGGCGTTTTCTTTCGTGTCGGAAGTTCGAGTAACTGTTGCGTCCTCTCGGAAGTGGCGCCTGTCACCATCTGAGTGAATCTAAAATAACCTCAAGTTGGATTTGGGAGTGTTGTTTGGTTTATATAAATCCTATTTGTAGAATTGCTGCTGGGCTGGATGTAGGTGAACACAGGCCTCCTAAATGCAATGCCGTGAGAAAGTCACTGGCTGTGCGGTATACTGATGTGTTCGTCTTGCTGTGTCGGAAGGAAATATAAACCTGCATAACCTCAGTGATAAACCAGTAAATAGGACAGGCCTGCACTGTGTGCTTATTTCAGCCTCAGAATATTCAGCTCTGTAGGACAGCCGTCAGACTGTATGGGTCGGCATGCTTTGGTGAGCAGCTGAGAATTAAACAACTTCAGTCTTACTGTTTGTTGTTTTTGTGGGTGCTCCTTCTCCCCCCCCCAGAGGCTGCATGTGCGGTATATTTTTGTTAGCTTGTTAATTATTCGTCTTCAATAAAAGTAAAATAAAAACAATGCTTGAACCTTTTGCATTTGCTATGGCTATTAAATAGACCAGCACCTTTTAGACACTGTAAGAAAATCTGATAGAAGTGTGCAGTGACCATACACGTTTCCTCTGAAAGATTTATGTTGGTCTAGGTGGGGCGACGATTGAAATGAAGATGTACTGCCCTTCTTTGCAAGCAGACTGACAGTGATTGGAAGTGATTTGGTTTGATAGTTTGAAATGTGTGGTGGTCTGATATAGTACAGCAGCGTACTGATTAGCTATTTGAACATTGCATCCTTGAAATTATTGCAAAGATTTAGTTGGAGCATGCCTGTCGTAAAAAAACTGAAGATGCAAGATTGAAGGAAATTGAATTACTCAGAGCTATTTCCTGACTGATTTCCTGAGCCAAAATAGATCTGAGCGATAGCCCCATTCTTGTGTACCCTATCTGGCATCTTATTTGTGGCAGGTAGAGTTGAGATACCAGTGTATCACTCTGGCTGGATGGATGATGGGTAATATCAGTCATTTTCAGTGCAGATTTTTGTTTTCTGTGCACTTTATATTTTGAAAAAAACCAGAAGTCTCGAACATTAGTTCTCTCAGAACACATTGGTGCTGGGTTGAAGTTGGCTGACTGATTTACTCTGATATTTATTAGTCTAAATTCTATGTAAGTATTAAAATGAATTGAATGTATAGATCTTCACCAGCTACTGATATTTTATTACAGAAAGGCTGGAGTAACTAAGCAATTTTGAAATCATACTAAGATAACTGATTTATGAAGACCATCTGGGGAATTAAGAACACTTCTAATGGGTCATATAGTGAATTTGACCATGTCTATCATATTTATTTAATATTATGGGAATTACCACCGAGGCAACCAACCATATGGGTTTTCCATGTATTTAGTAGAGCTGCTTCATAGAAAATGTGTCCAGATGTGTTTTGTGGAACAATCAGTGTTCGTTAAGTGCCGGGTTATGTATGTTTTGTGTTGGGATGAATTGAGCTTTTGTGTGGCTGCAGTACACACTGTGGGTTAGGATGCATGGCAGGTATTGAGTTACCAGCTTTTGTATCCTTAAGAGAGTTGTGCACATGGGTTGCAGAAAAGAGAGCGAGGTAGGAGTGGGTCACATTGAAGCCGGACTGTCAGTGTCAATGCCCCGCCCCCTTTGCATATGCCCCGCCCCCTTTGCATAAACACTTGTCATTGGCTTGTTTTTCAGCCCCATCTGTTTTGAAATGATCGAGGAGGCGCACATGACTAAATGCGGACACAGTTTCTGGTAAGTGTGCAGAACGAGACGAAGTGTGTGTGTGTGTGTGTATGCACTTTTCTGGGTAATTGCAGGGGTATTTCAGAATAATTACAGGTGCATGTCAAAATGAGTTGAGGAGAAATTGGCACACATTCCAAATGAGGTAATTTATGGTTGGAGGCAACGGGATGAGGCTACGGCAGGTGAACTGAATATCTTTTTTACATTCCTGTGGTTTTGGAGAGTTCATCCCTGGCCACGCTATAACAATAACTATAAGCGCGCTAAGCATAATTATCCTGATGGTTATGGTTACACTAGAGGCCATTTTATTTCTCAGTGCACCTGTGAGTCCATGCTTTAAGCCCCTTACTGTGTACACAGAGCAGGTCAGTGGGCTCAGAGATTGTGCTGGTGACGGAGAGCTGTGCTGACTCCACACCCGTTTTACCCTGCTCGTTTCTCAGCTGATAACTCCATAGTGCCAGCTGCATATATTTTATGATGGGGCATGATGAGCTTACCAGATGTTTTGTATAGTGCGAGTGTGTATAGTGTGCGCGTTTATGATTTGTCACTGTCCGTAATTTCAGATTACGATGTTTCTTTCCTCTTCAGTTACAGGTGTATTCGTCAGAGTCTGGAGGACAGTAACAGGTGTCCGAAGTGTAACTACATCATCGATAACGTGGATCAACTCTACCCCAACTTTCTTGGTACTTTCACGACTCTTCACGTGTCTTTTCACGAATTACGACTTGCAGTCAATGTTGTATTGTTCCCATTGGAGTGGGTTTAATATTTCTTTTATTTTTATATTCTTTTTCTGAAACATGGCATTAGAGTATCATTACTTTTTTTTTTTTTTGACTTTTTGGTCTTCTGCTGCTGTAGCCTATCCACTTAGAGATTTGATGCATTGTGTGTTCTGATATGGATCAGCACTTTCTGAGATACTCAAACCACCCTGTCTGGCACCAACAATCATTCCATGGTCAAAGTCACTTGGATCGCATTTCTTCTCCATTCTGATATTTGGTCTAAAAAACAGCTGAACCTCTTGACCATGTCTGTATGGTTGTATGCATTTAGTTGCTGCCACATGACTGGCTGCTTAAATATTTGCATTACCTGGTGCCCAGGTCTACCTAATAAAGTGATCACTGAGTGTTTATTGCTCATTCTCCTCATGATCTGAAGAGGCATACAGAGAAGTGCGGTCGGTCACTGCCCTTAACCACCAATGAGGAGCCCCCACATGTGTGATGCACATCAACCAATTGTGTTGAGGCGGGGGGGAGGGAGTTATTAATGGCTCGGTTGCCAGGTTGAGAGACTCAGACTGTGTGCGAGTGAATTAAATCCCCCCTATTCTCTGTGTTAAGTGCTATGGGAATGTTAATGCCCACGGTGAGTCAGGACCTTAATAAAAAAAATAAAAAAAAACATAAAAACACTCTTTATCATAATTTTTGCCGCAGCACATTTGTGTTGGGTTTTCCTACTGAAAACAAAATTGCCTAAAAGGAAACCGTTTAAATAGACACGTTAAAAAAACATGAACTCAAAATTCAGAGAATGGAAAGTCGAGAATATGCCTTTGCTTTTAGAATTTGCTTTATGATTCAAAATAGCTTCTTTATAAAAAGGCCTTTTTATATAAACAAAATTAGGCAATGCACCACGGGATACTCTGTTTATCTACCTTGTTGAATGGTTAGGTCATTCTTGCTATCTAGGGGTTTGATTTTAACAGTCACTGATTTGATTTGAAACCAAGGTATTCAGCTAAATGCAATAATGCAAATCAAGGACCCCCTGGATACCAAATATGAGTGAACTTCCCTTTCAAGCAGGGACACACAGGAGAGACCGCAATCCCACAGTGCTCTGTTCTATTATGCTTATAGACAATGCTCACAGCCTTTTAAAACAGAAGCAACTCTGAAACAGGAACAAAATGAGAAATATTCTTAAAGGGAAAGGTCGCCCAAAACTGATGGTACGCTTCCTCTTTCCCAGAGTACCATCTATCCATCCAGATAACTCGCCAATCTCAGCGAAACTTTCTACATTTCCGCTGCAGCTGTGTTTCCTTGGGTGGACGGTGAAAAGTGGTTCTCTGAGTTTTCATTTTTAAAAGTGAAGATATAGCCCACCCTCAGTGACTGCTGATTCATGTACCACTTCATTTCTCACCATTGCCTTTCCACGTCTCTGCACCACAAACTGCACGGAAGAGGCCCTCCGTGCTTATAATGTACACACTAATTGTTTTATTTTGTCAATATTGTTGGCAGTAAAGACAGTGGCAACAGTAGTATCACAAGTGTGTTTTTGAACGTGTCATTGTGAGGTGAATTGAACACAGGGGGTATATATATTTTTTTTTTAAAGATATTTTTTAGGCCTTTTTCAGCTTTATTGGACAGTATATAGTATAGAGAGACAGGAAGAGTGGGAGTGAGAGAGAGGGGAAGACATGCGACAAATGTCAGACGGTCGGATTCGAACCGCCAACGTCGCGGCTCGCAATGAGCATGCGGTCAGTGCTCTACAGGCTGCACCACCGAGACACCCCACACGGGGTATTTTTAATGATTATTTTGTTTACCTATGCAGTGGAAAGGGTCTTTATCTTGCGAAGGCTCGCCGTGTGGAATGTGTTTGGCTAATTCCGTTCTCCATTTTGTTGCGCCGTAGTGAACGAGCTTATCCTCAAACAGAAGCAGAGATCAGAGGAGAAGAGACTTAAACTGGACCACCCGGTAAGTCTTCATTTCACCGTGTCTTTTTTTTTTTTTTTTCATTGCTCTGTTCTTTTTGATTAATAATGAAACGGTGTTTGAACGCTCTTTGTAGTAACAGCATTTTTTCATGTTAAGGTAGGGTGATTTGATTTGTTCGTCCTTGTTCTTTCTGTTTTGTTTGTTCTTATCTGGTCACCTCAATCATTGCCAATGTGATGGAGGCTAACGCATCATGACAGGAAGAAGCTATAATTTGCTGTCATTTGGCAGAAAAAGTCTGTCTCATAAATTGTGTTTATACCCTCAAACCAAATGTAATTAGACACGTGGACATGTCAGAGACTGCAGGAGTTTTTGTCTAATGAAAGCCTGCTTGTTTTGTGGGGCTATCTGTGGATAATGAAATGGTTCATGACCTTGTACGTTTATGGGGTGCTTCACAGCATGGATGAACAATAGGGTTGGGCTGATGCCAGGCTATTCATTAATGTCTCCCTCACGTTAAACATTTATTTGAGTTATTGCTTGTTCCTTGTTTGGTATACAGGTCAAAAGGTAGGGAAATGGCATAAAGCCCCTAAATTCAGGAGAGAAGAAAAAAAAAAAAAAAAAAAGTCTCTTGTGCAACTTTTTAGGACCTTTTTGTTTGCAGTCCTTTGTCAGCTCGCAAATGGTCTGTCGCTTTGTGTCCGATTAATTCAAGTCATTTAACACAACTGTCATTAACGGAAGGGAACAAACCAACTGTAATACCGATGCCAGTTTAATTGAAGTAATTTAAAGATAAGCTAAAACCCTATGGGGAAGTTTTATAATGGACATAAAAAGGCAATGGGTAGCCAGTAAAAAACTTGTAGCCTGTTTTTAATGCTGCTAATGCCACACGGCTCTTGTGCTTGGTCCCCTGAAGTCTGTAGTGCTGTTTACTGAGAGTTTCCCCTCTTCTCTATGATGATAAAAGTCCGATATCGGTCCCGCTGTGAGGAAACCAGTGCCGCAAATGTACTGGAAGAACGCTGCTTCAGTAAGCTGCGGCCAACTGTAAAAGATGAAGTACACTTCTATATCTCTCCTCTGCTGCTGGGATTTTCAGATTAAAGTCCCAAGCTTCACCGACACGTTTTTACATTCTGTACACGATGCAACAGGCTTTTAGAAAAACAAACAAACATTCCTTCAGCAGCTCAGGCAGTCTTTAACCCCATGATGATGAACACTCTGTGTTGACATGGCTCTTAGTGTTACCATGTCTAAAGTCCACTCTTACATTAAAGGACCATTTCACGTACATTTAAAGCGATTGGGCTACCCTTGTGCATTGGTATGCCTCAGCAAAACATGACCGTTCCTATAATGGCCAGCTTACATAAAATTTAGGACGCCGCGTCATTCCCCCGTGTTAGTCTGAAATGCAGATGTGAAACCGCATCATTCAGCTGCCCACGACTGAACGTTAAGCTGCAGTACTTGACTGAGTGAGATCTGACCTGGGGGGGACTTCCTACAGTTTTAGTGAATTCATGGATAAGTGACTATTTCAGTGGTTGACATGTTGGCAGAAAGACAGTTTTGATGATTTTTTTATTGTCACGCTTTAGGTCCTTTCTCTAATTTACTCAAAGCCACAATGTGTGCATATTGGCTAATGGTGTGAATGGCTAATTTAACAATAACATTCTTAAAAATGTCCTCCCTAAAAATTTGCGATAGCATTGTGAAGGCTGATTGTTGAGGAGGTTGAGTTGACCGCTCTGCCTCTTGCGTTTCCAGAATGGCCATCGATGGCAGGTGTTTCAGGACGTTCTCGGTACGGACCAAGAGAATCTGGACCTCGCCAACGTCAACTTCATGCTGGAGCTCCTGGTGCAGAAGAAGAAGCAGCTGGAGGCGGTGGGTAGAGTCCGTTTCCCGCCACGGCCAAGCCTATGCCCGTCTGATGCGTCCATGTCACGGTTTCTGTGCTTTCTCCGACAGGAATCGCAAGCAGCTCAGCTCCAAATCTTAATGGAATTCTTCAAAGAAGCCAGAAGGAATAAACGAGAGGTTTGTTTCCGGTTCGCTTTTAGTCTCGGTTGTCTGATTTTCGTTTTTCGGGTAATCGTATACCCTAATGCCGTCGACGTTCGCTTGGGTACGTCGGCTTCGGTTTTCTGTTGAGTTTTCAGGTTTTCTGTTAAACGAAAGTGATGCACTGGACTTTTTGTTCCATCCCCTGTGTCTCCCCCTTTGCTGGCTTTGTGTGCAGGGTGAACACATTCGCCTTTATTTTACAGCAACTGGAGCAATTGCAGAAGGAGCTGAACTTCTTGGAAGAAGATATCAAACGAGTGGAGGTGAGGGGAAAAAAAGAATACTGGCTAAAAAAACTGCAAGTTTAAATACAGTATAAATGTTTACAGGGATATAATGTGTCCATGAATGTACAGTAAAGTTCCCTTGTTGAACAACCCCTTTGTCATAAGTAATTTAAGTAAAATAAGTAACACTTGTTTTTAAACTTCATTTGAATACACAGTGAATCAGATTTGGGTGTTTATTGCATCAAATGTCAGTTGTAAACCCATCCATCAGTTTGCCAGCGTACACTAAATTTCCCATCACATTGTGGCCACTAAACCTCCATGGATAAATGGAACTGCCTGGTGTACAGGTGCGATTTGTAGTTCTCTTGCCAGCCTGTAGAGGGCGCTGTGTTGGTCTGATCTGAGCTTTGTGTGTGTCTGATCCCTCTCAGGAGATGAGTGGGCTGTACTCCCCGGTCAGTGATTCGGACCATAACCTGGACAGCACCGTCCCCCAGTTTGAAGTGCACTCCCCCGCTCACAGGTAACCCAAGTCTCTGGCAATGACCTTCACATGTCAGACCTTCGCAACTTTTTAAATCCGAATATGAGCCAGCTGTTGTCGCTTTACTGGTTTATTTTTTTCTCCGGAGACAAATGAGCCCCTTCCTGATTTTAAAATGTCTGCTGCATCTAAAGTTAGGCTATTTTTAAACTTGTTTATATCTGAAGTTGGGCTTTTAGCATCCAAATGAATGGCTGGGCATGGCTGTCTATGGTGCAAGTGGATGACTCATGCAAGTCTCCAAGGAGAGACCGTTTTGAGCCTAATTAATGCCCAATACCTGTATTACAGAGCAGAGGGATGAGTGACTCATTAAAATGGAACATGTTGCAGCCATTATAAGCTAACTCTAATTAGACCCCTTTTTACATGTCATACCTAGTTTTGATTATCATTTTTTAGAGAAATGGAGTGTTTTGATTACAGTGCTTTGTATTGTTGAAAAATGAACCTCTAACCTTAGTCACTAGTTTTCCCCCCCGCTATATCTGAGCTGGTTGCAGTTCAGCCACTCCCTTAATTCCCGGCTCTGCTCTCACGCGTTGCATTACGGAGAACGTACGCATCGCGAATCGTAAAGACACTGTGTCGAAAATAATTGCGTTTCCCGTGTTCTCTGAAGTAACAAGGATGTTTAATTCTATCTGCCCGCGAATTCGGTTTCTCTAACGGTAATGAACTTCCCACCAGCAAATTGATTGTCACGCCTCGCCGCGTTCTGAAAACGAATACGGAAACCACGGTCTGACTCCTGGTCCGGAATACCAATCGCAGCGGGATGCTGCGGCTGATGGTGTTTCTGGTGCGGTGGGGGCAGAGCAGGAGTGTCTCTGTGTGTTTGTGAAACGGCGTGTGTGGTGTTGTGCTTACGATGGCCGTGTTGTTGTTGGGTAGTATTGCAGATCCCGCCGAGTACACCCCTCCCCCCGGGTTCGGAGGCAGCTCGCAGGTGAGTCGTGCGCCCGTACGCTCTGTTGCCAAGCACCCAGCAACCCCCCCCAACCCCACCCCCCAGCAGCGACCCCGGTTGCGATGGGGTTAGATTATCGCTCTCCGTTTCAGATTTGTATGTAGATGGCAGAAGAGCGGAGGGGCGCTGCCGGTGATTGCGCTTTTCTCGTCCCGAGACTGGGGTCCTCGGCTGAAGGGAAGCGCTCTTCTGCAGGCAAATTCTAATCTTATATTCGGCGTACGGCGTTTATCGACGCCTCGTGAAAAGGGTGTCATTACCAAAATGATAGGAACCGGAGTGGCACTCTGGGTTTACATTTTCTGCCGCCTGGATGGGTTTACTTTCACGGGCTTTCATCCAGATAGCTGGCTCAGATGTCCTCTTCACAGACAGACCGCCCGCATATCGCAGGTGATTGCACGACTTGTTGTTCTGATGAAAACCGTCGGGCCGAAATGTTAACCGTCTCCTGGTCAAATCGAAATATCTCTGTCTTCTGAACGTAATTCAGTGTTTCCATTCTGGTTTTTACACCGAGGTGTTTTAGTTCTGCGCCTTGTCCTCTAAATTCTTTCGTATGTTGCTTCCCATGTGGGGCCACACGGTGGACAGTGAATAGCGTGGTCGTCTCACAGCTGTGATCTATTGTACGTGGCTTTGTGGCTTTGAGTAGTGAATCTGTGTTTGTGTATACAGCCAATTATCTCATTTTGGTCATTTAGCCTGGGTAATTACTGAAAACAAACACTTGCATACACACTGGCCCTCCAGGTCCAGAATTGCACCCCCCGCCCCCTAACACCAAACAGACAGGAATCATTATGTAACTTCTTAATGGATACATCTGAAGTTTACCGTAGAATACATAACTGTAACTGCTGAAGTTTACCATAGAATACATAACTGTAACTGCTGAATTTTACCATAGAATACATGACTAACTAATGAGGTTTACCATAGAATACATAACTGTAACTGCAGAATTTTACCACAGAATGCATAACTAACTAATGAGGTTTACCATAGAATACATAACTGTAACTGCTGAAGTTTACCAGAGAACGCGTGCATATAGAATACATAAGCTATGAAGAAACGGGGTAATTCTGGATGAAATGGCTTCCTCTGACAGGGAAAGAGGCAGACGTGGTACAACAGCACGCTTGCTTCGCGGCGGAAGAGGCTTACGGCTCATTTCGAGGACCTGGAGCAGTGCTACTTCTCCAACAGGATGTCGCGAATTACAGGTGAAACCAAACTTTACTCTATTGTCTATTGTGTCCATTGTGTATTCTGTGAGCCAGCACCAGTTTCAACTTTTAAACGGCACAAGATGGTGAACAGCAACAAGTAGATAACTTTCAGCTTAGAGGTAGCCAAAACTTTCATCTCTCAGTACTCAGCTGCCAGTATTCTGAAACCCCACTGTGCGACTCTTTAGACGAATACTCAAAAGCTTAAGAATTCTTCATGGCAAACACAGTTCATCCAACCTATAAAGACTAGTCATTTTGCCCAAAGTATAGAGTGCTTTGTACTCTCAAGCCTGTTCATGAACATCCCAAGAGTCTTCTATCACATGACCTAGAAAGCAATTCCTCACAAGCAACAACTCTCCTGCAATTTGGAGTTAGCTTAATTCCAACAATTAAGCTAACTCCTTTGTAAGAAGCACATTTCTCTGTTAAAGAACTGCTTGGAGTGACGAAACAATTCACACAGGATATACATAGGGCTGCAGATATCTGGCAAGAAAATGATGTTCTCCTTGTACTTTGCTATGGCAGTTCTTTTAACTAACCAGTGAGAAATTTTACATGGGTGCATGTTAGGTGATTATAACTATATAGACTTGATGCCTTGAGCTCTGTGTCTACCCTAAATTCGATCAGGGTTGAGTATGTGAAAACTGACATTACCGTGGAATAGAAGCGATGGGGTTTTGACCATTGGGGTGTGTAAACTGGAGACTTACTGTCTTTGTTGTGTTGTTTTTGTTTTTCCACAGATGAGGGTAGGACTGTGAACCAGCTGGATGATTTTATGGAGTGCCTGTCAAAGTTCACACGATACAACTCTGTGCGGCCCCTGGCAACCCTCTCCTACGCTAGTGACCTCTACAATGGCTCCAGTATTGTGTCCAGGTATATGTTTGTGTTGTGTTTGTGTTGTGTTTGTGTTGTGTTTGTGTTGTGTTTGTGTTGTGTTCGTGCTGTGTTTGTGTTTGTGTTGTGTTTGTGTTGTGTTTGTGTTGTGTTTGTGTTGTGTTTTGTTTGTGCTGTGTTTGTGCTGTGTTTGTGCTGTGTTTGTGCTGTGTTTGTGCTGTGTTTGTGCTGTGTTTTGTTTGTGCTGTGTTTGTGCTGTGTTTGTGCTGTGTTTGTGCTGTGTTTGTGCTGTGTTCGTGCTGTGTTCGTGCTGTGTTCGTGCTGTGTTCGTGCTGTGTTCGTGCTGTGTTCGTGCTGTGTTTGTGCTGTGTTTGTGTTGTGTTCGTGCTGTGTGCGTTTGCATGTTTTCTTGTGTGTACGTGCGCTTGCGTGTGTGCATACTTGTCACAATTCAGTATGTAATCTGTATCCAGTATGCAATCGGTGCATTCATTTCCATCTTAGATTGGCCAGAAGGTGGTAGTCTTGTACAACAGCACAGCCAAACTCTCCTCCTCGCCTCATCTTTCCGACGGAGGGTAGAAGTTGTCTTCAGCCGTCCTTAATATCCGCGGCTTAAGAATAGAAGCACTCGGGGAAGTTTATTGCTTTTCGCAGACGTTCTGAAGTGGCTGAGAAGCTTTGTTCGTCATTTACAGATCTCTGGCGGTGCCGGCTTTTTATTTTAAACTTTGGAATATGTCTTTTCTGTAATACTTATGAGCGAGAGTCAGAACCGCTGGGATATGACCTTAATATCCTTCCCTGACACATACGGCCGCACTTCCAGACTTTTAAAAGCAAGCAATCCTCCAAACTCAAGCAGTTACATGATAGAAAATCTCCCCAGAATTCTTTGGAGACTGATTAAATTTCGCAAAGCCGGTTGCGTTTGTGTCTTATTCCGTGGATGATTTCCCAGTCAGAAGTCGCTGGTCTGTATCGAGAGGCGTTGGAGGTGAATGGTACAGCTCAGCAGGAATAGCTGTTTGACAGTCTCCATTTTCGCACTTGAATTATTTTCTCTCTCTTTTTTGTCCTCGCTGTTGTTTGGCTTTGTTTCCCTGCTGCCTTTGAGGTTGCCTGCGTCTTTGTTGTGTTTTTGAATGCTCTGATATGTCTTGCCTCGACGCTGGTAATTGCTTTGCACTTAGCACTACGATTATTACTATTCATGAGCCTCTCCGGTGAGCTGCATTCTGGGAAATCCATGCTGGATACATATTTTACTGCCCGTGATAAAAGCCTCAAACTTGTGACAATGAGGCCGGGAACACTGATTATGGAAATTGAATTTTGAGGCTTGATGGGATTTTTAATGTCGTTGTTCGTTCCGTCCGAGAACGGGACCTTTTTCCGTTGGCCTTTATCTGTTCTTTCCGGAAGCCCTTGAAGCTGAAGGATTCGGGCGAGAGAATGTTATACCTGTGCGGAACAGGGGGGCAAGTAGCGGGACTCTGCCCGTATCGCTGCAGTTCCAACCGGACGAGACGCACTTAAAACAAGCAGAGTTGAATGAAGGTTGTAAATGAAGAGAGAGAGAGTGATAAACACATAAGGGCTTCGCAGAGCTAAAGGCTCCCTCTAGTCTCTCCAAGCCGGCCTGCTGAGAATCCATTATTGTTTGCGTTTGTCTTGCCCTGAGCGTTTAGGCGTTGTCGGAATGGAACGGCGGTCAGAGTTCGGTTCGAGGTGTGAAGCCGGTGCTTAACGCGATCGATTTCTTAAATGCAGGACTCACTGGAGCCTGGGCAATTTTCGAGCCACGGTTGTTTTGTGGTCTGAAAGAATATGCAGTGCATTGGAAGGAGGATCGGATTGACATTCAGCGATCATAAATATACAACAAGTTGCTTGTACATACCTGAGGGAATATTTCCACAATTTCTTTTAGGAACTTACTAGAAAATTTTAGAGTGGTTAAAAATTACCATGAAATGCAAGTAGTGGGAATTATTTTTGATCATAGTTGCAAACTTTTTTGTTAATGACTAATTGTCAAAGCACAAACATCTTATTTAATTGCTATGCATCTCGGAGACTTTCTCCTTGCATGAACGTAATTGGCTGTGCCACTTGGATATAGATCTTGCAGCCGACTTTCCAGACATAGGATATTAACCCAGAGTGAAGGCTTGCAGTTTCACGATGTTGTGACTAATTTGCTGCGGTGGTAATAGGCCCAGCTCTTAGGGACGTCGACTGGCGCGCGTGCGAAAGAAACCCCTGGCTCCGCTCTGCCTCTCCGGATCCCCTAGTCGAGAAGGTTAATGTCCAAGCTTCTGTAAAGATGGAACTGGCTCAGGACTTGCATCACAGGGGATCGGTACATTCAATTACTCACCGCTCCCAGAAGATAAAGACGCTGAACAGCGTGTCAAACGTAACCGTAGGCATGTCAGAATTTGCGTAGCGTTCTTCAAAACGCAGGGCTTTAAAAAAAAAAATATCCCTCAAAGAGCCTGCTCTAAATGCAGACAGACTCTTGGAGAAAGATTGATGGCCCCCCCCCCCCCCCCCCTCAGAAAACATTATTTTTCAAAGCAGCATACATCAGTGGATATACACTTATTCCTGAGTCCTGGCGGAAATCTGTCTTCCGCAGGACCACCGCCACAGTCATTATAACCGCGAAGGTCTTCGCAATCTGAATGTTTCTTTCTTTTCATTTTTTCTCTCTCTCTTTTCGTCTGCCGTAATCTGCAACAATGTTATTTCAGATGGGACTGGGCTCCCCTCGCGCGGCAGAGCTATAATCAGCAGCCTCGCGCGCGCGGAGATGTATCGCTTTGCCGCGTTCGGCGGGCGAAAATATTCATGAGCGGGCGTGAGCGTCGAAGCCGCTCGTATTCGAATGGTAATGGGAAAAGGCAGCAGAGTGGGAGATGGGCCTGGAGCTTCGGCGTTTGACACCCCCCCCCCCGCCCTCCGTGTTTCCTCCTCCCGCAGTATTGAATTTGACCGCGACTGTGATTACTTCGCCATCGCCGGCGTCACCAAGAAAATTAAAGTGTTCGAGTACGGAACGGTGATCCAGGACGCCGTTGACATCCACTACCCCATCAACGAGATGACCTGCAACTCCAAAATCAGGTACGCCGCCTCCTCCCACCCCTACCCCCCCCCTCTCGGCCTGTTGGCAGTCTAGCGGTACGGAAGCTTCTGGAAGCAGGGTGGGGAACATTAGACTGATCTGTGATTTACGCCAGGAGATAGCGAGGGTAGCGAGGCTTATTCACCTCACCGCTCACGCCGGCAGATGCACTGGCTCCTTTCCAGCAGACGTGCAGTTCAGTAAGTTCAAGGGAAGTAAAATGCAGTCGTGTTTTTATTTTTTATTTATGTTGGCATTGTTCCGCCTCAGTTTAATATGCAGCTTGGCGTGACCTAGACTCTGTCCGAGCCTGTTTGTAGTTTTTACGACAACACCGCTAAATCCCCTTTCTATTCCTGTGTGTTTCAGCTGCTTAAACTGTTTCAGGGCCTGGGCACACTGTACCAGATATTAGCCATGGGTGGTTGGCACATGAAATCCCCCAGGTGTGCTGCTGCAGGTTGACCGCAGTGTATACACGCCTCCTCTCCCAATTTCTCTGTCCGGTATTGGTCAGCCGAGACCCCTCTCAGCCTTTTAGCCAATCGGAGCGCAGCTTGAGGATCAGCTGATCTTCCGCTCGAAGCAGACGCCGTGGCGTAAAAACCAGAAGAAGCGAGCGAGAAGACTTCCGTGACGTTTTTATAGAGGAAACGGAATTGCGTTTTAAATTACGCCGCTGAGCGGACTCTGGCTAAACGTGAAAAGCGGCGGTGACACTTAGCCGCTCGCCACCGCGCCCGTTAAATCAGAGCGGCAGGGCGGAGTTTACAAACTTTATTAACGGCCGACCGGGAAGACGAGACGTAAAAGCTGTTTTCACCGTCGCCGGACGTGTCCGTCCTGCCCGGGCCGGTCTTGTGCGAAAAGCTGGGTGATTGGTGTCCGACGTGGCGCCCCGCTGGCCCGCTGCCCGTAGCTAGATACGGACAGTTGAAGCGCTGTCGGAATCGGCGGACAGGACTGAGTTATGAGCCCGGAGCCCCTCGAGGGCCGGGCTAATCTGTCCACCTCTCCCCCCGAGCCCCGCTCATATCATCGCACTTCACGCCGCACTAACCCAGTGATTTCCTCCATCTTTTTTATGTGTGGAACATTTCCTCGACTGCCTGTCAGCTCGCTTTTCTGTCAGGGGGATAGCTTGTGTGAGGGACATTCACAGCTGGTTCCGACAAACACGGTGTTTCTTCAGTTTTTTTACATTCCCATGTCATGTGTGCATAACTGTATGCGCCATACTCTATGGGTGTATGAGTTTCTCATTTCTGACATTGATGATGATTTATGTCGTTACATGCAACAAACCCGCTTGCCGGAAGTGTTGTAGCATAGCGTACCACATTTCAACAGAGTTTTTAATTTGTGTTTGTTTCACCTAATCTTTTCTGTGTCTTTTCACCGATGCACGGTGTTTGTAACTTAGATGATTGGAAGTGATATGAGCATTTGAGGATTTGAGGCTAACCTCCTGCAAACACAGACTTAATATGTCTGGTAATGCCTTCTGCCTGTGTCGCTGCATCAGGACGTAGCGGCGTAGCGCTCCATTAAGCACAGGGTGCAGGGCCCACCTCGCTGTTCCCCGCACGACTCTGACGACTCGGCTAAATGTGAAAAATTAAAGGGGGTCCGGGTTTTTGAAAGCGATACACAATTTCTTAATCATCCGGACCATTTTAAAAATGAAGCCCTGTCTTGGACATAAATCTTCTGCTATAAATGTAGCATAATTCAATAACGCACTGAAGCAAGCTAATTACGGAGCGTAATAATAATAGATTTGTATTTTTTTTTTTTCTTAAAAAGTGCTTTTCTTAAGCCAAATATGCTGAACTAATGTACTATTTTCTAGGGACAAAAACCTATTTTATGCCATTTTATGAACAATTATAAAATTGGAACAGACTGCAATAGCAGAAAGACATTACTCTGAGCCTGATAGTCCCTCTGCTCCTCCCTAAACCCAGTCTTTGCCATTTCACAATAAACACTTGATCACATGTTTTTTAAATCTGTAGTAACAAATGACACAGGCTGCAATTATTAGAAATTTAAACAAAATAGCCATTCTTAGTTCCTAATAGATTTTTCAGAAATAATATTATGAGGAGGAGGAAAAAAGCTTTCAATGAAACGCAGTAAAATGCATCTTAAGTGGTCTGAGTCATGAAGGTAGCTAATTTCAGTTTACGTCAGCACGCTGTCGGCAGCATATTTTTGGCATGCAGACGGATGTTACTTAAGGCAGTGTTATTTTTCTCTGACCACTGGGTAGGATTAAAATAAATTTGTATAATCGGATGGTTGTTTGGCTGTGTTATGCGTTATAGCAAGCTAACTCCATGTTAGCCACTTGTGGCTATAAAAACAGTCGTGCCTCTACTTTTTTCCTCAACCAGTTTAGAGTCGGCAGCAGTGAATCATGTCCCTGCTGCACACTGACTCCAACAGAAAGATCGCTTCGGCCTTAACCGCATGTGCTCAAATGAAACCCGCGAGCAACACCAAACCGCAGGAATGTTACTCAGAAGTGGGACGTATGTCTCTGAGTGGCAGCTTGGTAGCCTGCAGGAGCCAGTGCAGCAGGAAGGAGGAACTGGCGGAAGTCAGGCCGACTCAAACCGACCTCCCTCCTGGCCTCCCCCTGCCTCACGCCCCTGGCGGTAGCCGGTCAGCGGTGCGGCCTACGGCTCATCCCTGTGAGCCTTCGAGAAGGAGCACGCCCCGTTGAGAGTGGCCCAGCGAATGGACTGATGTGAATCACAGATTAGTCAATCTAATGTTCGCACCCTGCTTTCAGAAGCTTCTGTACTACCAGGCCCGAACTGGCTGCAGCCGGTTTCTCTTATGAGTGGGCATAGGGGTGCGTCACCCACACACCCTTGCGCTCCTCTCAAAAAGCAGCCAATAAGAAATTCCGGTGGCAGGCAGTGCTGCTTCTGCACGCCGCTAAAATAAACTTCATCCTAGCTTCTCTCGTGAAGGAGGAGGACTTGCATTTCATTTTCCACTTTAATCATTTATTTTAAATGAATGCAGGATTGCTTTTGAATAATTCTATTACGGGTTTGAAAAATGACAGGAACGAAAATGGAAGGTAATAAGAAAATGGGGAAAGTCAAAAGCTCCATCTGCATTTGGACCCGTGTCCTCGTTTTAATCTTGTTGAGGAAAAAAGCCCCCGCACGTGACGGCCAGACCCCGGTCCAGAAAGCAGGCGGACATGAGGCCAGCCCGAGAGTTTTCTCTGGGCCGGAGAACTGCAATACTGCCTCCGCTTCTCCTGGTTCATCCAGGGAACTGGCCCAGTGCCAGAACATCCATCCCAGCCTGCAGAGAAACCAGGGATTAGAGTTCCTCGAATTTGCATAGATTTTTACTTTCTGTCCACCGCCCGCGTAGCGAATGACCAGACGCAAAGTGTGCTCAGTACGGCTCTTCAGTATGAAAGGGCCATTACAGCCCTAGTGCTGAGACGCGGCGGTGGTGCTTCTGATGAATGCAGCCGGGTAATACGTCCCCAGCATCACGTCTCCGGACAGGTGCATGTTTGTTTGTTATGTTATTCTCCTAACCGAGCATGTCGTAATTGCTGACATTGTGCGGAATATTCGGTATACAAATGTATGGTTTTTTTACAGCTTCGTGCAGTATTTCTAGGTTGCCATCTGCCTTTGATTGATAAAATGTTTTTGTAGGTAACTGTTGTATCCTTCAACTAGGTTGCTTTTTAAACCAGAAAAAAGCTATGCTGTATAAATAGAGTTTATGAAAAGAGTTATGTTATGCATAACTTTACAGCTATTGAATTCAACAAGCTTCATTTGCATCTTAATAACGAGGGAAACCCACTTTTCAGCCTTTTCACCTTCCTTTATTATTTTGGCCTTTGTTGAAGTTTCTTCCCTCAGGTTTGATAAATATTATTTGTCCTCGTCTTGTTTAGTAGGCAGTGCAGGTCTGGGGCAGAGGCTGCTAATGAACTGTTGAACAGTTTGTATGCTAAGCAGGCGTTTTGAGTGCGAGTGTGTGCACCTGTGTTTACCCCGTAGCTGTATCAGCTGGAGTAGCTACCACAAGAACCTTCTGGCAAGCAGCGACTACGAGGGCACGGTCATCCTCTGGGACGGCTTCACGGGGCAGAGGTCAAAGGTCTACCAGGTAACGCGACCCGCCTCGCCCCTTTGCGTTTCCCCTTCCCCGTGGGAGTCTTACCGGGGACGCTCCCCAAGCTGTCACCGGCGAAATGCTAAGCGCTTTATTTGTCCCGTTTCCTGGGCGACCCTTCCCTGCCGAGAAGCCCTGGGCATTGTGTTTCTGCTCGCGTGCTCGTGCGGCTTTTTTCAGGGATGACAAAATGGCGGGGGGTAGTTTTAATGTCACCTTTCTGGGAGTGAGAGGACAGAGTTTGTATTATAGGGACGCATAGCTGGAACAACACGGTTGGTGATTGGTGGCTCCTTGTGGCTTTCATTTAGAAGTAAGCCTAGTGTCCACCAATCACTGTTGGTGTTTTTCTATTGTGTAGCAGCGTTTTGTGTGATTGGTGCAGCTCCTGTCCATCATCTGCCAGTACGGTGATGTCAGGCCCTCCTTATCTCCATTTTGTTATCCCTGCTCTTTATGTTCCGTAACGGTCTCTTCCCCAGTCAAAGAAAGAGGCAGAAAGCCTGATGATCCTACCAGTAAATGGCAGCCATGTTGTTACTGAATCCTAGCACTGTTTTAGCATTGGTGCAGATGTATCCAGTCTTGTAATGTGCTTTTGAGCTCTGGATTATCTTCCCCTCTCTGTGTGATTTTTTGTTTTTCCCTGGAAGCTTTAGTATTTAGCTTTAGTAGAGATGAAGTGATGTGTGTCTGCTATCCTTCAGGAGCACGAGAAACGGTGCTGGAGTGTGGATTTCAACCTGATGGATCCGAAACTTTTAGCCTCTGGCTCCGATGACGCTAAAGGTAAGCATACACCTTGAAAAACGAGATGGGGCGGGGTCAGAAAGTAGAAGTCCTGCCCTGTGTTTCTTCTGCCCGTGAACTTTAACTAGCCAGCTAATTTAACTAATTAGTTCTACCTCCTGGCCTGGAGTTTGTACATGGATTTTCCACCTCTGCTCCTTAACCAACCGTGCCCTCATTCCTATCAGGATATGCTCACTCAGTGTTATAGGTAAAAATGTTGGTATTTTTACCTCTCGTTTCATTGCACTTGAAATGGTTGAAGTTGGAGGTTCGGTGTCTTAAATACTCACAATTAAATGCTTGTTTTTGGTTCTCTTTCTCAGTGAAGCTGTGGTCTACCAACCTGGACAATTCGGTAGCCAGCATCGAGGCCAAGGCGAATGTGTGTTGTGTTAAATTCAGCCCAACGTCGAGGTATCATCTCGCCTTCGGCTGTGCAGGTAGGCCTTATTCGAGCCCTACTCCGTGGATGGAGGTTTCTATTTTAGGGATGACTGGAGCTCCACCGATCACAGAGGCCGTTGATTACTGACCACAAATCAATAGAGATGGCGATTGGTATTTCATAGCCCACAAGGCCATGGGGTATTTTAATTCCCACAAGGCCAGAAAATTCACCAGTCACCTTGTTCATATCTTGTTCTGTTTGCTGTAATCCATGTACTTCATGATTATAGAGCCGAAATATCATTAAAATATCACTGCAAAAATGGGTCCTTTTCAGATGGTTCTCAATACAGTATATGAAATCTGATTCAGACCTTGCATTCAGTGTGTTTGATCTGGCTTGGTGAAGTTCTGCTGCACACCTGAATGTACTTCACTAATTAAATGAAGTGTAATTCAATTAAATGTAATTAAGTACTTCAATTTGAATCCAAGGTTCTCCCCGACACTTCATAATCGTCACTTTACAATCTGTTAGTCCCATACCCATCTAATAATTTTATTTAAAACTATTTTTTTCCCTGAAATGTTTTCTTTTTTATTTTTTTCTCCAAGAACGATAATACGATATCCTTCTGTTAATGTCGTTAGTAGTCGTATGTCACTTTTGACAAGCGACAGATTGTAAAATTCGGCGTCGTTATTTGTCAGAAACGTGCTGGAGATGCGATCACATCCTTTTTTCTCTATGGTACAGATCACTGTGTTCACTACTACGACCTCCGCAACATCAAGCAGCCGATCATGGTGTTCAAGGGCCACAGGAAGGCAGTCTCCTACGCTAAGTTCGTCAACGGCGAGGAGATCGTTTCTGCGTAAGTTTCTACACCCTTTGGGGCAGATTTAAAATCCAGAGGTGATTCAGCTTCTTGCCTCTTGCTCCTCGGCTTTGGAATAGTCTCCCCTTGGACATTAGATCGTTAAACACTATGGACTGCTTTAGACACAGCTTAAAAAACCTTTTTTTTTGTACAGGCAGGCAGTTCAGTGATGTCATTGTTTAGTTTGTTGTTGTATTGCGAGTGTCCTAATAGGCTTGTTCATTGTTTTTAATGATCGGTGAAGTACCTTTTGACACTTGCTCTGGAAAGGTGCTACATAAATAAAGTTTAATCTATTCAAATGTACAAGTAAAGAAACTGTAGCCAGCAGTAGCAGTTTGCTCACAGATTGGGTTCTGAGTCTTCATGAGGGAACCGGGCCCCACAGCCTTGTATACACACCAGTGATTCCCAAAAATCTTGTGGGCCAGCGATTCTGAAAAGTCTCAGGGGACCCCACCACACATTGTAATGTCAACAACGTGATGTATTTAATTCTGGTTAACTGTAATTGCTTGGGACCAGCGCCGGTCCACGGACCTGGTGTTCGGGAACCGTAGCATTACCATGGCAATAGACTTTCAATATCGTAACAGTGGGGAGTCTCTTGTATTTAATGGCTCTTTCTGTGATTCTCTTTCGTGACTCACACATGCAGTCACGGGGTATGGTCAGAGAAGGTCGCCCACGAAACCAGCCACACCTAAAAACCTTTCATATTCTCAAGTTTCTTAATATCTTCCAGTCTTCTTTTCTGTTCTTAGGAGCTGCGATTATGTCCCAGACTGCCTTGCATTAAATGACCGTCGGTGCACGTTGCGCTCACACAAAGACCGGGCATTTTCTCTGGATTTTCGGAGAAACCGCAGAACCTTGAGTGGAAATCCTGCAGTGTACAGCAGGCATACGCTGTGCTGGAGGAGTACTGTATGAACCAGGCTCCGGTCTCTCTCCCTCTCCCTCTCCCTCTCCCTCCCTCCCTCCCTCTCCCTCTCTCTCTGCAGCTCCACGGACAGCCAGCTCAAGCTGTGGAACGTTAACAAGCCTCACTGCCTGCGTTCCTTTAAAGGCCACATCAACGAGAAGAACTTTGTGGGCCTGGCCTCCAACGGAGACTATGTAGCATGTGGTGAGTGGGTCTTCTCAGCTTTTGCCGTGAATGTACTGGCAATTTATTTATTTTTTTGTGGTCAAATCTTCTTCATGCTTTTTGTCAAAAAACTAAATCCTTTAGTTGATACAATCAGTATGCAGTACTGCAGCGGAATAATTATAAGTAATAATAAGTAAACGTGAAATTATATATTAAAAACACCAAAAACACACTGTCCCATCCACCAAAAATGACTACTCCTTTAATAGACTGGTGCTATACTTAGCCTAACCTTTTTTTTTTTCTTTCATATATATATATTTTTTTTTAGTTATACGCAGCATTCAAACACTAATTGTAGTCATGATAAAGTAAACGTGCATCAGTGGTAAATTGGTAGGTAATGAAGTAAAAACCCGCTCTTCATTCTAACTGAAGGTCTATAAAGAAACACCGAGCTGAGACTGGGCTCGTGTGTTGCTTATCTAACTTTAGTTTTTTGTGCAGTGATAAGAGTCCCGCAGGCCAGAGCTTGATTGGCCAGGGCATTGCACAGGGAGGAGGGGCGTCGGTCCACTGGTTCTCATGTGCCTACGCACTACAGACTGATTCAGTGCCTGTGACATGCAGGTTCTGCAGTAGCAGTGCAGCTCAGCTGGCTGACTGCATGTGTGATGTGAGGAACCGGGCCTTATTTCTGGGGTCCCATGTGTTTTGGGGGTTGTTGATGTGATTGGACTAAAGCACAGTTAAAAATTCCTCATTCCAAATTTTTGGAAAAATATATGAAATTCATGATCATAAATGGCATACATTAATGGCATTTGGCAGATGCTCTTATTCAGAGTGACGTACGGTTGATTAGACTAAGCAGGAGACAATCCTCCCCTGGAGCACTGCAGGGTTAAGGGCCTTGGGCCCAACGGCTTGGGCTGTGTGGACCTATACCGGGGATCGAATCACCGACCTTGCGGGTCCTACTCATGTACCTTAGCCGCTACGCTGCAGGCCGCCCCACATAGGCCTCACTCAGAGCAGCAGGTGGGCAAGCAGCAGGGCGATGACACGACGGCGCTGTGTCAGACAGAAGTGTGTGTTTAATCCCGTGCGTTTCGCTGTGGGGCTGCTGCTCCTGAAAGAGTGTAGCCTGGAGGCTGTGTGTGTGTGTGTCCTGTCTGCGTGTTCGCCCTTGTGCATCTGTTTGTGTGCGTGTCTGTGTGTGTGCGTGTGTGCGCCTGTGATTGGGATTGACTGTCTGCGTGTTCGCCCTTGTGCATCCGTTTGTGTGCGCGCCTGTGTGTGTCTGTGTGTGTGTGCGCCTGTGATTGGGATTGGCTGTCTGTGTGTGAGTATGTGTATGTGAATGAACACAGCCGTTTATTAAATCGCATTTGAAACCTGAGTGAAGGAGATGAGCCCAATCCAGAGGCGCAGATGAGTTTATCCTCTTATTCTGTCGTTGCAGGATAATCATGGCTCTGGCAAAGACGTCTTCTTGGGAGAAAATTACAATTCTTTTCAGGCCTTGCCTTCATATAATGTGATTATATGCGGGGTGAGACCTATTTGACTGTTTGTCACTGAGGACATTTATCGATTATTTCGCTGGGTATAAGACCCTCATAAAAATGAGTATTACCAGTCATGTCGCTGAATGTTTTTTTTTTTTTACTGAACCGGTTCAGGGTAAAAAACCTTATTCACCACCTGGGAGTCGTTTCTGCGTCCAGGTTGCGAGCCGAATCTCTTAATCACATCGCGCTGACGCTAATGGCAATAACGCTGAAGATTGCCACTTAATTTAATACCTCACTTTACAGCTGCTTGCAGAGGAGGAAGGGGAGAAAATATCAAGTGTGTGGAATAATAGAAAGTTGTTAAATTTCAATATAAACATTATTGCTGGTAAATGTTTGTGATTCCTCTAAAGCTTGGTCCTAATCCGTTATCAAGAGTTCTTTTAATGCTCATTCTTCGGTTACAATACAAGCAAAAATAACTCCCCTGGTCTCCCTATCCACTTATTGGCTTGATGGGGCTTTTATTATGAAATGTTATGACCCATCTTAACCCCCTCCAGCCAGGAAATACAGGTGCCTGACTCTCAGGCAGGTAGTGAAAGGCAAGCTATGGTGTACCAAGGTGTGAAAATGGAGCTGTCCAATGTTCAGCTTGGAGAATGTCCCCACTGTTTGCTCAGGAGTCATCTGGTGCTAATGGACATCAGCGCACACGGCATGAAACTCTGAATTTCTGTGAACATTACATTACATTGCATTAATGGCATTTTGCAGATGCTCTTATCCAGAGCGACATACAGTTGATTCGACTAAGCAGGAGACAATCCTCCCCTGGAGCAATGCAGGGTTAAGGGCCTTACTCAAGGGCCCAACGGCTGTGCAGATCTTATTGTGGCTACACCGGGGATCAAATTACCTTAGCCACTATGCTACAAGCTAATTTTCTAAATGTGTGTTTGCCTGTGATGGATTGGCAACCTGTCCGGGGTGTAATCCTGTCTCTCGCCCGATGCATGCTGGGATAGGCTCCAGCTTCACCGCGACACTGACCAGGAATACGAGCTAGACAATGATACGGAGGGATGTGTTTGCAGTTTTGCGTTGTTTCTTTTCATAACGCGCGTGTGAAAATCTGAAGAAAAAAAAATACACTATGACATTTCTGTCAGCGCCGTTTCAGAAGATATGTGCGTTACCTTCCGGTTTGACTGAAACAGGCTGAAACTGAGTCACACATCCATCGCATCTTATCAGAAAAAGATGAAAGGATGTCCGATTTTGAGCTGTGAAGATCCACTGGGTCTTAGTCACAGAGCTGTGCCAGGCTGTAGTGTGACAGTCAGTTCATGTCCTGGGTCCAGCCTCTGACGTGGACCCTGTTGTTTTGAGTTTCGGTTTGTAGGAACAAGTGCCAGTTAATGTTAATTTCACAGGGTTTCAAAAGGGTTGCAGCAATTTCTCACTGTCCTTAAAGGGATGCTATGCCTTGTGTTTTTTTAGGATGATGTACAGATAACGGAGTTGGGTGGTCTGTAGATGGCGGTCATGTTGCATGTATCCCGCACTGACGATGGTCATGTTGTGTGTTTTTTTGTGTGTGTGTATGCTGCATGGATAGCTGTCATGTTTTGTGTGTGTGCTGCACAGATTTCGGTCATTGTTTGTGTGTGTGTGTGTGTGTGTGTGTGTGTGTGTGTGTGTGTGCACTGCACAGATAGTGGTCATGTTTTGTGTGTGTGTGTGTGTGTGAGTGTGAGTGTGTGAGTGTGTGAGTGTGTGAGTGTGTGAGTGTGTGAGTGTGTGAGTGTGTGTATACTGCACAGGACAGCTGTCCTCACTGTCGAGCTGTGCGCACCAACAGAAGCCGCTGTTCCCGGCCGGACCCTGGACAGAAGCAGGTCCACAGCGGCCATAAGTTACGCTGTAATTAACCCGCCATTGATCTTCCGAAGTGATCCTCGGAGTGTCCCGGAACGATCGGGCCGCTTTAATGGGAGTGAGTTATTAAAATAAGCAGACTGCTACCGCCCTGCGTCCGCTCCCGTCTCAAAGCCGCAGGGCGCAAAGTGCTTTGATCAGCAGGCAGCTAAGAGATCATTTACTGAGCCGTCCTGTCCTAACTGCTGGACGACTGTATTTCCCAGCTATGAGACAAACGCTGGAGACCAACGTACTGCCCACCATGTACACGCATTCATGTAAAGACGCACACACACACATGTACGTACTCACACACTCGCGCGCACACGCACCCACACACGCACACACACACACACACTTGCACATGCATCCTCAACTAATCCATTAACTCATTTCTGAAGCACATTGCCCTAGAAGACCGTTGTGCTTGGCCGTTCTCAGAGGTCATTTTTATTAGCCGTACATTATTTGCATCGCTTATTGAAGTCAAATGTTTATTTGCCTATGATTTTAGAGTGTGGCTGTGCAGAGGAGTGTAGTATTCACCCAGTACTCTTGGCCTCCAAACAGAGCCCTTCAACAGTCACTCAGGTTCAGCCAAGCTGGCCAGGTTTTTCCTTTCACTTTAAACGGAGAACAGGTTTACTTCAGCCCTGACAATGACCACATAACTCCAACAGGCTGAGCACTGTGGGGTGGGGATTTATGCCTGAAATATTGGGCGCAGTTGTGCTAGCAGCTGGGATGTAGGAGTGGGGTTTGGGTGGTGTAATAGGCAGCTGGGATGTAGGAGTGGGGTTTGGGTGGTGTAATGGGCAGCTGGGATGTAGGAGTGGGGTTTGGGTGGTGTGATGGGCAGCTGGGATGTAGGAGTGGGGTTTGGGTGGTGTAATGGGCAGCTGGGATGTAGGAGTGGGGTTTGGGTGGTGTAATAAGCAGCTGGGATGTAGGAGTGGGGTTTGGGTGGTGTGATGGGCAGCTGGGATGTAGGAGTGGGGTTTGGGTGGTGTAATGGGCAGCTGGGCTGTAGGAGTGGGGTTTGGGTGGTGTAATGGGCAGCTGGGATGTAGGAGTGGGGTTTGGGTGGTGTAATAGGCAGCTGGGATGTAGGAGTGGGGTTTGGGTGGTGTAATAGGCAGCTGGGATGTAGGTGTGGGGTTTGGGTGGTGTAAAGGGCAGCTGGGATGTAGGAGTGGGGTTTGGGTGGTGTAATGGGCAGCTGGGATGTAGGAGTGGGGTTTGGGTGGTGTAATAGGCAGCTGGGAGGTAGGAGTGGGGTTTGGGTGGTGTAATGGGCAGCTGGGATGTAGGAGTGGGATTTCGGTGGTTTAATGGGCAGCTGGGATGTAGGAGTGGGGTTTGGGTGGTGTAATAGACAGCTGGGATGTAGGAGTGGGGTTTGGGTGGTGTAATAGGCAGCTGGGATGTAGAAGTGGGGTTTGGGTGGTGTAAAGGGCAGCTGGGATGTAGGAGTGGGGTTTGGGTGGTGTAATGGGCAGCTGGGATGTAGGAGTGGGGTTTGGGTGGTGTAATAGGCAGCTGGGATGTAGGAGTGGGGTTTGGGTGGTTTAATAGGCAGCTGGGATGTAGGAGTGGGGTTTGGGTGGTGTAATAGGCAGCTGGGAGGTAGGAGTGGGGTTTGGGTGGTGTAATGGGCAGCTGGGATGTAGGAGTGGGATTTCGGTGGTTTAATGGGCAGCTGGGATGTAGGAGTGGGGTTTGGGTGGTGTAATAGACAGCTGGGATGTAGGAGTGGGGTTTGGGTGGTGTAATAGGCAGCTGGGATGTAGAAGTGGGGTTTGGGTGGTGTAATAGGCAGCTGGGATGTAGGAGTGGGGTTTGGGTGGTGTAATGGGCAGCTGGGATGTAGGAGTGGGGTTTGGGTGGTGTAATAGGCAGCTGGGATGTAGGAGTGGGGTTTGGGTGGTGTAATAGGCAGCTGGGATGTAGGTGTGGGGTTTGGGTGGTGTAATGGGCAGCTGGGATGTAGGAGTGGGGTTTGGGTGGTGTAATGGGCAGCTGGGATGTAGGAGTGGGATTTGGGTGGTTTAATAGGCAGCTGGGATGTAGGAGTGGGGTTTGGGTGGTGTAATAGGCAGCTGGGAGGTAGGAGTGGGGTTTGGGTGGTGTAATAGGCAGCTGGGATGTAGGAGTGGGGTTTGGGTGGTGTAATGGGCAGCTGGGATGTAGGAGTGGGAGTTGGGTGGTGTAATAGGCAGCTGGGATGTAGGAGTGGGATTTGGGTGGGGTAATGGGCAGCTGGGATGTAGGAGTGGGAGTTGGGTGGTGTAATGGGCAGCTGGGATGTAGGAGTGGGAGTTGGGTGGTGTAATAGGCAGCTGGGATGTAGGAGTGGGATTTGGGTGGGGTAATGGGCAGCTGGGATGTAGGAGTGGGGTTTGGGTGGTGTAATAGGCAGCTGGGATGTAGGAGTGTGTATGTATGCGTGTGTGTGTGTGTGTGTGTGTGTGTGTGTGTGTGCGCACATATGCAAGAGGTTTGGGGTGTGTGTGTGTGTGTGCATGCATATGCGAGCGGTTTGGCTGTGTGTGCGCACGCATATGCTAGAGGTTTGGCTGTGTGTGTGGTGTGTGCGTGCGTATATGTGATAGGTTTGGGTGTGTGTGTGTGTGTGTGTGTGTGTGTGTGTGTGTGTGTGCATGCATATGTGAGAGGTTTGGCTGTGTGTGTGTGTGTGTGTGTGTGTGTGTGTGTGTGTGTGTGTGTGTGTGTATGTGTGCGTGCATATGTGAGAGGTTTGGGTGTGTGTGTGCATGTGCGCGAGGTTTGGGCGTGTGCGTGTGCGTGTGCGTGTATGTATGTGAGAGGTTTGGGTGTGTGTGTGTGTGTGCATGTGCTTGAGGTTTGGGTGTGTGTGTGTGTGTGTGTGTGTGTGTGCGTGCATATGTGAGAGGTTTGGGGGTGTGTGTGTGTGTGTGCATATGTGAGAGGTTTGGGGGTGTGTGTGTGTGTGTGTGTGCGTGCATATGTGAGAGGTTTGGGGGTGTGTGTGTGTGTGTGCGTGCATATGTGAGAGGTTTGGGTGTGTGTGTGCATGTGCGCGAGGTTTGGGTGTGTGTGTGTGTGTGTGTGTGTGTGTGTGTGTGTGTGGGAGGCTGTTGAGTTTCTGCATTATATAGTACATCACACATCTGCTGCCTTAATTTTTATCGCCCACACCGAGCGCAGAGCGGTATGTGCAAGTTTGATTTAATTGCCCGTATGACCCCGTAAATTACTCTGCACTTAAAAATGATTGTTTAAAACCAAACCGTTCTGAACCATGAGCTGAATTCTACTCACTTCTGACAAGATATTAAAAGGATGTCATGTAAACAAGAAATGTAGTTTCCCTGCAGAAGCGTTCAAAGTAAAAAAAAAAAAAAAAAAAAAAAGGGGAAACAAGTGTTTTTATATAACATTCCTCCATTTTAATGGAGCAAAAGTAATTGGATCGTTTCATAGTTCATACATAAGAAAGTGATGCTGGGTGTGGAATTTGCATTTGGAGCCCTTTTCTCATTCCTCTCAACACTAAAGCAGGCCATCATGAAGCTGAGAAATGAATAAATTTAGTTGTATCCAAAACAACAGCTGAAGATGGACTGCATTTCAGGCCTGGCAGAGCATCACCAGTGAAGATGCTCAGTGTCTGGTGATATCTGTGGGTCACAGACTTCAGGCAGCCATCAAATACATCAATTTTGGTAGTACTAGCTAAATAGGGCTATTTTAGATTAAAATTGAATTTGTCCAATTACCTTTGGTCCCCTACAATGGGGGCCTGGGTATTAAAGGACAGTAATTCTTACACGGGTTGCTGGTAATATGGATGAAAATATCTTTAGATTAAAGCTGACTGCCTGCAATTAGCCTCATATTCATTGTTTAATTTCAAATTCAGTTTGCTGGAACAGAAACTATGCAAAAATGGTGTCACTGTCTAAATGGCAAAGACTGCGCTGTGCATGCACACACCCACACACCCACACACACACACGCACACACATCGCGGGAGTGCTGGAAGTTTTTGTGTGAAAGTATTGAAATGACAGTGAAATTAATAGCATGGTTCTGAAGTGCGCAGAGATGAAAAGCGATGCCTTAATTTCCCAAGTGGGCCGTGCATTTTTAAGCAACATTAGCGCCGCTCTAACAAGGCCCCGCAATTTGCATGAAATGTTGCCATCGTCGGGAACACATGAATCTCCGGGATAAATAATTTGTGGCACATTTGCGATAAAGGGCCCGTTTTCAGGCAGGTCGTCTTGCGGCCGGAGCTGTGTCCTGTAATGGCGGTTCAGGACCCTTTGTCACGCTCTGTGACTGTTTTAGGCAGTCGGCCATAGAGGGTTGTGGGTGTTTGGAATTTGGGTTCCAGCATCCAGCATGGAGAGATGCCCTAGTCCCCTGACCTCAGTGGTGCTGCAGAGTCACATCATAATGTAGGGACATTCTTTTGTAGTCATTCCGTCTGGAATTTGATTGGCCACCCATCTGTCTCAGAATTGTGACATCATAATTAAGGGACATTCTTCTGTAGTCATTCCGTCTGGAATTTGATTGGCCACCCATCTGTCTCAGAATTGTGACATCATAATTAAGGTACATTCTTCTGTAGTCAGTCTACATCGGAAATTTGATTGACCACCCCAGGTCCCACCCCTATTTTTCCATCTAAAACCTAAAATAGCACGTTATCATTTGCTAATATAACTGTTGGCGATGGCATGGTCCCCTCTTTACTGAGTCTGTGACCCACCCCGGCCATGTAATGAATAAAACCCTCAGCTCCGATGCCTCTGCCAGTTACCTGTACACCCCCACGACCTGACTATCCGCCTCTCAGCAGGGCCTTGCATTTACAAACACTCTGGCCCCAGAATATATGAATAATCAAATTAACCTTCCCCCCCACCATCCCGCCCCTGTATAAAAGTCCCCGTTTCTTTCTATAAACAATGCCTCTCTGATAAAAGATCTGCGTTCGCCCGCACTTTCCGCCGGAGATGCGCGCAACACCGAAGCGTTTTGTTATTTTATGCATGCTAATTGCGCTCACTTTCGTGAATATTAATGAGGGAGGTACGGTAACTCTTCCCTTTTATTTTATGTTCATTACCGCTCATCCGAACGCATGCCCCGGTAATGGATCTGCGGTGGGTACGTGGGATATTTGCCTGGTTGGATATTCGGTTGACTGCTCTTGTAATCAAATATTTGTCCTCCTCATTAAACTCCAGCGAAGCGAGGAGATGGGGAACTGGATTGACACCCACAATCTGGCAGCCCGAGTGGGACACTGTGCTGCAGGAGGCTTTTGATGAGTCTTTTAACTGAGTGACATCATTAAAGATCCCATAACACTTATGAAGGGGAAGAAGAAAAAAAAAAAAAGTAGAGGGGGGGTCCTTGACATCCTGTGGGAATTCTCATCCTAGCTTTATCAGTCCGGAAAAATAATCTCTCCCTCTCAATGCGTATGCATATTTGGATGCATATGGTGGCTGCACGTGACTCCGGTGGGGCTGTGCATTGGTACAGGATAAAGTAAGATTCTCAGCTTAGTGTGAAGACAGTGTTTTGAACTGCAACACTCCACTATCATCGTTACTGAGCACATACTAAACTGCTTGTAGCCTGGCTTGGGGGCAGCCTGTAGCCTAGTGCCTAAGGTAAGTGACTCAGGCCTGGAAGGTTGGTGGTTCAAGCCCCAGTGTAGCCACGATACGATCCATGCGGCTGTTGGGCCCTTGAGCGAGGCCCCGGCGAGATTGTTCCCTAGTCTAATCAACTGTAATTGCTTTGGATAAAAGTATTAGCTAAATACCTGAAATGATCTCCTTTTCCATATCTGAACAACATCCTTTACACCTGAGATTCGAAGCGTTATGAATCTAATAACATTTCGAGTTACTGCTGAAGTCCAAAGGTTTCCCATTTAAAAACAATGTCCTTCAAAACTTGTTCTTAAATTTTACTTCTATTTAAAAAGATGCATCCATTGCAGCCTGGCCTAGTTTAAATTATTACGAACCCCCCCCGTTCCAGGGTCAAGGTTCTGAATTTAATGCAGGTTATTTCCTACTTTTCCCACGATGCAGCGCTTCGTGAACAGCTTCGTTCAGCGGCGGAGGGGCTGGCATGTCGCGGTGTAACAGAAAGCGCGCCTCTTTTTCGAGCCGGCTGACAGGACGTACCGGGGGTGTCGAGACGTCGTTCCCAGCCGCCGCGGTCCCCGAAGGGAATACCGGCGCGGAGTGTTCTCCAAAGAAAGCTTTCCCGGTCGGAAAGAGATGAATAAATAAGCGGAGCGAACGGGATCGGGCGGCGCTCGAACGGCGACGCCCGTCGACAGGCAGCGGAGAACGGCGGGAGAAAAATAGCGGAAATTACGGGAGGGAGGTTTATAGCGTCTTCAGCGCCAGGCCTGGCGGTAGGCCGCCAAGCGTTCGGGGGGGGGAACATTCATCTCCCCCGCGACCCTGAGACGCGGAATGGAAATGAACGGGGGGGAGAGAGAGGCGCTGCTGCCATCAGTTAAGCGTGCTCAGGCGCCGGACCTTGCTTACTGTACGGCCTGTACAGAGGGCCGTGTCTCGTGCAGACATATGCTATGACGTTATGACCGTTATCTCGCCTTCCCTGTCCGACATTTAAACTGTTTTTTTTTTTCAACCTGTTGTAGGGATCGCCCTGGCCAATCAGCTGAGCCTACGGGTTGTCTTTCACGGGCTAGGAAATGTTAGAATCTCTCGAGATTTTAGAAATCAATACAATTGTGTTAGTTTATTTGCTCATTTTGCAGTTAATGTGACTTTATGACAAATAAACAGAGAAACATGCTTCAACCATGATTTTCCACCTGTCCATTTAAAAAAGGAAAAAGAAAGAGAAGAGTGTTTACTCAATTTTAACATTGTACAAGATATGCACAATACGCACATGTGGATTTGATTTTGATTGATTGTATTACACGCATTTTCGCACAAACCTAACGCAAATCCAGGCAGGAATGTTGCACTTTTCAGTAACTGTGATGTTTTGACATCACAAACACATTTCTGTGTGAGCGGGGAAAACATTGGAATGAGGACAGTTTATTTTTGATTTTGAGCTGACTGTCTTGTTTATCGCGCTGTCAAGCTTTGATGCGTCTGAAATGTTATTCACAGCTGGTGAGTGTTCTCCGCTAAAGGTGCTTCCCACACGCGCGGTAGCCTCGCGTGCTAACCGCGTCGTTCCTGTCGCCCGCAGGAAGTGAAAACAACTCCCTGTACCTGTACTACAAGGGGCTGTCCAAGACGCTGCTGACGTTCAAATTCGACACTGTGAAGAGCGTGCTGGACAAAGACAAGAAGGAGGACGACACCAACGAGTTTGTCAGCGCTGTGTGCTGGAGGGCGCTTCCTGACGGGGTAAGAGCTGTGCCTGTTTACCTGCCCTAACACACCTCACCTGAGCCATCCACACACCTGTACCCCTTTACCTGCTGTAACATACCTCACCTGTACCCCTTTACCTGCTGTAACGTATCTCACCTGGGTCATCCACACACCTGTACCCTTTTACCTGCCAAAACATACCTCACCTGTACCCTTTTACCTGCCAAAACATACCTCACCTGTACCCTTTTACCTGCCAAAACACACCTCACCTGTACCCGTTTACCTGCCGTAAGGTACCTCACCTGGGCTATCCACACACCTGTACCCTTTTACCTGCCAAAACATACCTCACCTGTACCCCTTTACCTGCTGTAACGTACCTCACCTGGGCCATCCACACACCTGTACCCTTTTACCTGCCAAAACACACCTCACCTGTACCCTTTTACCTGCCAAAACACACCACACCTGTACCCTTTTACCTGCCAAAACATACCACACCTGTACCCTTTTACCTGCCAAAACATACCACACCTGTACCCCTTTACCTGCCAAAACATACCACACCTGTACCCTTTTACCTGCCAAAACATACCACACCTGTACCCCTTTACCTGCCAAAACATACCTCACCTGTACCCTTTTACCTGCCAAAACATACCACACCTGTACCCTTTTACCTGCCAAAACATACCTCACCTGTACCCTTTTACCTGCCAAAATATACCACACCTGTACCCGTTTACTGTACCTGCTCAAACCTGCCTTACCTCACCAGGACCCGCCACAAACCTCCGCCCATTTACCAGCCCAAACCTACATCACCCAGGTCACCCACACACCTGTTGCCCGTTTACCAGCACAGATTTACCTCACCTGGGCCTCCCTTCACACCTGCTATTCTGGCAGTGTTTGCTTAAGATAGAGCTGCCTAACCCTGTTCCTGGAGAACCGACAATCCCTAAAAAGCACACCTCACTCAACAGTTATGTCTTGTAGACCTCCTACAGGAATGGGGTTGGGCAGTCCTGTCTGAGGTTGCCTTGCTCATGGTCTTTGAGAATAGACCATTCAGTCTAGACTCACAGGTCTGAGTGTGCTCTCTTGCCTGTCCTGTTTCCGGGGAAACCAGTTCACATACTTCATCAAAACGAGCTTGGTCCCCCCTTCTTTTAATTAAGATTTTTTTTTTTTGGTTCACCACTACCTTAGCTAAGGTCATGTCGGGCAGCGCCAGATAAATGTCCCTTTGAAAACGGTCTAAAAGCGGTTTCAGTCCTGGGGTGCACACCTCCGCCTGTTCAAGAGTTCAGCATTTGGCACGCCGCGGGAAAAGGATTAGCTGTTCACATACATCCTTTTAGAGAATTCCCTGCTTTCATATCTACTGAAAAGCCGCAAGCTGAGGTACACACAGGAACTGCAGTGTAGAGTGCATACATTTCAGTGTACTCTGTCCTCACTGCTGTGGTTTCTTGAACTTTCACACCCATGATAAAGCCAAAAGCTCTGGTAGAGATGGGAACTGCAAAGTAAAGCAAGTGCATGCATTTCAGTGTTTTCTATGTCCTCACAATGCTGTGGTTTCTTTAACTTTCACACCCTCTGAAAAGCCAAAAGCTGCGGTACAGAGACAGGAGAGTAAAGAGGGTGTCAGGCATGTTGATGTACACGATGTCCTCACAATGCTACTACGCTTTCTCCAACTTTTGCCCTTTAGCGGGTTGTAAGTCAAGATCTCATTCTCTGAAACCATTATGAATTATACAATAAATCATCACTCATTTTCTGGAGTGCCGTTCTTTTTCCCCATTGCAATGATCAGATATTAATATATGCAGTTGATTTTGAAACTGGCTGTCTACAGAACATGAATTTTCACCTCGGTACTGTTCAGGAGTACAAAATTGTGCGCTTATTTGTATTCCGATAACAGGCACCGACGGGTTAGGGCTTCGCATCATTATATGCGTTCTGAATGAGTCCTTTACATCTGGGGCCTGGGGGTTTCTAGCCATAAAAGAGAACCGAACGCGTCTCTGACGTATCCATCCCCATCGCGCTTGACTGTGGTCGGCACAGGCCGTCTGAAACGGTCGCCCCGCTTTCCGTCTGGCCCCGCTGAGCGCAGGAAGCCTTTAGAAGTTGTTTTTCAGTCGGAAACGTTTGATTTCTTACCTGCGAATGGCACCACGTTCGTAGACGAGAGAGTAATCACAGTTGCACTCGCATGAGGGAGCAGCGATTTGTCATTCGTTGTGATCCGGGCAGGGCAAAATGGCTTCCCTGTTGCTGCGGCACAGAAGTTGCAGCGCTACGTTGCGCTTAAAATCATTCAGTTTTATGATGTGCTCAACACTTTTTGTTGTGTCAGCAACTTTTGTACAAGGACACAAACATGCAACCTTTGAGTTTGAAAGTTGGAAAAAGTTTCACAAAACTTTTCTACGTTGTGGCACATTCAGGCCACATCGAAACACAACAAGGGATCTAATTACTGTGCGTGCTCACTGCTAACTCTTTTTTGGCCGACAGCAAAGATTTAAGTTTCTGTTTTATATAGATTATACAATATTCATAGCTTGCCTTTAGATGTTCCAGATGCTCCCTGTGTATAGTTGTGTACTTGTATATCCCTGTGGAATATACATGTTTCCTTTGTCTTTGTTTGGTATTTTGTACAGTTGCTGTCATTCATCCAGTTCCCTTGTTCAGCTTTTACGTGGTCTTTAGGCTTTATGTGAGAACATGAAACGGTAGAGGGGGCCAGGAACAGCTGATGATTAACGTTGGCATGAAAGACGCTTGGATCGAGATGGGATATAAATATTAGCCCAGCCGACACATAATGTTCTCACTATGTTACGGGAACATTTTTCTCAGCGTTCTAACATTTACACAACGTGACGACAACATTTTTTTTTGCGGGTTGCTGGGAGTTCCCAGGAAAGACTAGCACAGACGCCCCTCCTGCACCGTAAGCGCAGAAATGGCAGCCATTTGCATACAGTGGTGTCAGCGATTAGCGTACAGCGTAATCTTCCCATTGCCCGTGTCTGTATGCTGCTTTATGGCTTACTGGGTCAGTGTGGAGCTGTGCCTTGCACAGGGATACAGCGGGGTATAATTGGCCTGGCGTGTCTGGTCAGGCCCCACTGTTCCTAATGGCTCCAGCCGAGAGGTGGTCTGGCCTCGTTAACGCAGAGGAAAACAACACATCTATTAAGCGTATCAAGTATCCATCCTCCTGTCTGCCCTGTCAGCAACGGGCATCTGTGGCACAGCCCTGGACTGGATTGAGTCCTACCTCTCTGGTCGCTCCTTCCAGGTTGCCTGGGCTGGTTCGGTATCGACACCTCGGCCCCTCGCCACAGGAGTTCCCCAGGGCTCAGTCCTTGGCCCGCTTCTTTTTTCTCTCTACACTCGCTCCCTTGGCCCTGTGATCACTGCACATGGGCTATCCTACCACTGCTATGCGGACGATACCCAACTCTTCGTCTCGTTCCCGCCGTCTGATACGCAGGTTTCAGCCCGTATCTCTGCTTGCCTGAGGGACATCCAGAGCTGGATGGACAACCACCATCTAAAGCTCAACCCAGGTAAAACTGAAATGATATTCATCCCTGCTAATACCTCTCCCCATCTGGATCTCTCCATTTCCCTCGGGGATACCACACTCACGCCGTCACCCAGTGCAAGGAACCTCGGCGTGGTGATGGACAGCAGACTGTCCCTTTCCGAGAACATTGCGGCGGTGACCCGGTCTTGCAGGTTCTTCCTATACAACATACGGAGAATCCGCCCCTTTCTCACCCCCTACTCGACCCAGCTCCTGGTCCAAGCGATGGTTCTGTCCCGCCTGGACTACTGCAATTCCCTCTTGGCTGGCCTCCCAGCGTCCGCCATCAGACCCCTCCAACTCATCCAGAATGCAGCAGCTCGTCTGGTCTTCAACCTTCCCAAATACTCACACGTCACCCCCCTGCTTACTTCCCTCCACTGGCTGCCTGTCATGGCTCGCATCAAATTCAAAACATTGGTGCTAGCCTTCCAAGCAGTTAAAGGGTCTTCCCCAGCTTATCTGCAAAAAATCATCAGACCCTACACCCCTGCCAGACCTCTTCGTTCAGCCTCCACAGGCCGCTTGGCACCTCCCCCTCTCAGAACCTCCACCTCACGCTCACGACTACTGTCTGTTCTGGCTCCACGGTGGTGGAACGAACTCCCCGTTGAGGTCAGAACTATAGAATCCCTCCCCACCTTCAAGCGCAAGCTGAAGACACACCTCTTCAAACAGCACCTCTCCCCATCCCTCCCTACCTCCCTGTGAACCTTAATTGTTGTCTCTGACTTGTGTATCAGTATTTTAGTTGGCTAGGTAAGCAGTGTTTGGATAGTTAACTTTGGTGACTTTTGCTCTGTTTGTTTGTTTGTTCAAAAAAAAAAAAAAAAAAAAAAAAAAAAAAAAAAAAAATGGCCCTTGTCCTTATCTTTGTTGTACAGGTAGCAGTTGAAATTGTACTTACCTCTAGGGTCTTTCAGCGAACTTATCCCTGGTTATGGGTATGCACTTTGTTGTACGTCGCTCTGGATAAGAGCGTCTGCCAAATGCCAATAATGTAATAATGTAATGTAAATACGCCGTGGAAACCGGGTGGTCCAATTCCGTGAGGTTTCTTGCACTTAGCAGAGTGCTTTTTTTCTCGGGCCATCCATACATTACTGTGATGAGGCTCGCCGCACGCTCTGTTGTTTTAGTAAACGTCTATAGAATCGCGCATTTATAACATGCTGAAATGTGTGACATTATTATAAAACAGCGAATATCTTAGTTTTTCTAATTTACCTGCTTAGCGTTTGAACATTAGCAGTGTTTTTATCTGACACTTGAAGATGTTTATGCGCAAGTCTGAGAGAGCTTGTAAATTCAGTCATTTTGATTATTCTGGCTGTAGCTAACCTTTCTGAATTTTAAAGCAGTGCTAATTCAGACGAGGTCTGGAATATGATTATGTTAATTTCCTGTTTGTTTTTGTTTTTTCTCTCAGCAGTCGGATGAGTCATGCTGTAAAGATAGCTGTTCAGGGGAATTTATTCTGAATTGAATTTAATTGCCAAAAGGCAGAAGGTTTTTTGTATTTGTGACTGCCCATAAAATGCCCAGTCAACTATACCGTTTAAAAAATTCTTCTTTTCCCTTCCAAATTATTCCCTATCTCTTATCTTTCATGCAGAACTGCACCTGCATAAACAAAGAATGATTAAAAAAATGTTTTTTATTTTTGTGTCTTTATCCATGAAAGAAGTTAAATGAAAGTACTTACATGTAGGTACTGTTGCTTAACATTCCATTAGTTCAAATACAGTTCATTTTGCATACTTAGGCAGGTTAATCGCATTTGGCAGCAGATTAGCACACTTAAACTGAGATTCTGAAGTAACTTCTAATGCTGGCAGATGCAGTAGGTTATGAAATATGTAAACCCATGTTGTTGCCTTGCTAGCAGATGGCTGTGGGTTCAAGTCCCGGCTGGCCTGGATCCTTACAGGCCAGGAACAAAGTGGGTATTTTAATTATCAACTGCACCCTTCGGGGAGTTAAATTAAGATTTTTACCACCATATAATTGTTTGAGAGTCTGAAATGTATGTTTTTGAATATCTGATCCATTGGCTTGGGCATTATGGTGGTGCTGTGGTTAGCGCTGCAGCCTAGCCAGAAGGAGGTGCCGGGTTCGAGTCTGACCGGATCCTCTCCGCATGGAGTTTGCATGTTCTCCCTGTGATCGTGTGGGTTAACTCTGGATACTCCGGTTTCCTCCCACAGCCAAACCGTGTAGCCCTGAGACTGCGGATGACCACTAGCCTTCCTGGCTAACACTGGCACAGTAATAAATTGAAGAAATAAAATAAACATATTAAGGCTTCATCACAATGTGGTGGAAGATGGCTGCTTTCATACACTGAACACGGGATGTGTGGACAGTGATTAATTTTCAGTGAATTCCAGTTCAAGCTTTAAACATGTTATTGCATGATTAAATCATTCATTTGAATAAAACACAATGCAACATAAATGGAAAAATTGTGGATGGAGCTGGCAATCTTAAAAATACCGATTACTTCATTAGTCCCAACCATCTTTGTCCTAATCTAATCAACTGTAAGTCTCTTTGGATAGAAGCATCAGCTAAATGACTATTATTTATTATTATTATAATAGTCCCCCCCCCCCCACCCCGAGTATAGCAGACAAACAGAAAAAAACAGAAGAAAGTTCCCAAGCCCATGCTGGCATTCATAATACACGTTGATATATCGTCTGTCGTGCTTGGTACTGCTTATATCCCATGGGCATGGGGATTATTATCTGATGTTGGTGCCCAGTGTTTCAGCCCGTTTGCTTTAGTCAGAAAAATGTATCTGTGGGAGACATTATTTATCCATGTTCTTGGCTGCAGCTATATGATATGCAATAATGTAGGATGTTTGGAAGAAGGGAAGTATTGTGTTTTGGTTGAGGTAAAAATAAAGGATAATAAAAAATCAAGTTGTGCAACTCGGGGTGAAAGGATGGTATTTTTTTAATGTGCCATATTGAATTCAGCTTGTGGAATTTGGCTGCCACAGGTCAGAAATTTCATAAATTGTTGTACACTCAAACGCATCATCGTCTTATCTGTGGATATGCAGTTTTGCCAGCGCGATCCTTGGGTAAAAGGGTGGCCTTCATCCAGTGTGCTAGTTTGAAATGTATCGGAAAATCGATACGGATATTTCCGCCAGTTATATTTAGGGTGAGGCAGTATGCTGGTCACGTACCCTGCATGTTTATTTGTGATTACATTAAACCTTGGAAGATACTTGTGTGGAAAAGCGGTCCGTACTGAAGTCACTCCACTGAAGCTCTGAAGTATTTCAGTGCTGTTCTCAAAGGAAGCAACACTCTTTGGCAATGGAAGTGTTGTCACAGCAGTTATTATAGTGCTTTAGCTGTGGTCTGTGTGAAGGTCACTAGTTTCATTCCCACTAAAGGACATTTCATGCTTTTAAGTGATGTGTGGCAAAAAAAATGTCATGTCTGAAATGTTTTATACATGTAGCTAAGATGCTGCTTATCTGCCCAGTGGAGGCAGGTTGTACATGATGATGGCCATTTCTAGTGGGAAATATGTACATTTTCTGATTTGGGGGGGGAGTTTTTTAATGGAGTGCTAAAACATAGCTTGCTGACAGTGCATGTCGGAGAATTATAATTATCTTTATTTATTCTCCAGCAAGAAGATTTTCAATTCCAGCGGCAACGCTGCACAAACGAGATGTGACTAAACAGAGAATCGGAGAAGACGTGTTATTAAAGTAACATAAAGCATTATATAAAGTGTACTAAATGTGACAGGTTTAATCGTGTTCGCACCGACGTCTGTGGGCGCGAAAGCAAAGTGGCTTTTCTCCAGTTTAAGGACGACGGTCGGTGTGAACTCCGAGCGATCTCGTACGCGCGGGCGCTGTGAAACGCCGGACCGCGGGGAGGTCACCCTGACCCTGGTCCTCTGCGGGTACCGCGGGAGCGCAGGCGAGGAGCCAGACGTCGAGGAGTCGCCGCGTTCCTGCGGGACCGCAGGGTCCGCCGCGTTTCGGTTCTGCCTCGGCTCTTAAGGTACACCGCTCAATCGAAGCGATTATTTCGAGAGGAAGTCGACTCTCCTGACGTTTGCCTCCGTAAATCAGCCCTTAATTGAAAAGCAACTCTTAACGGCGTACCCTCCGTATGAAGGCACGCCGCGCCAACTGTCAGTCCTGCGCGGTTTAGCGAACACAAATGTTTGTCTGAAACCCTTCAGTGCTCTCCGGAGTTTTGATCCAATCAGTGTGCCCAGATGAGGAGGGGCCTCCCCCTGTGTCGTGTGTGTTGGTATGTATGGTCCGTGCCCGAAAGCGCTGCCTGCTTGGTGCTATGTCTGTAATTGCTTCCTGCACACATCTGTTCGGCAACCGCCATATGGCCAGAAAATCATATCGGGATTCTTGCAGATGTCTGGCTTGTGCATGATACACAGTATTTAAGTATGGTTAATGAACAAAGTAATCATGGTAATATGATGAAGAAACAAAGGTTTTTGCCAGTTTGTTTTAAAACTCGTAGTTTTTTGTAAATACATTCTGTAAATCCGTAGCTTAACTAACATTAGACCCGGGTCAAATATGTACTCGTTTTGGATTCAAATACATTTTTACGTGTTACTGAGCTTGGCTGGTGTATTGTAACTTATGGAAACCCTGCCTTCTTGTCCTCTCGGTTGCCTAAATTGCACCAGGCCAGATCAATCGAGCACAGAAAAGTCTTCGAATCCGAAACAATTACGTATTCGACCTAACGCTAATGCATTTCCTCGCGGATGGAAAACATTGCATCACACGATTTCAAAGAAGGTCTTTACGCATTAATAGGGATTCATTCTATTCACTCACGGCACTGCGTTAGTTCTGCTCCATGAAAGCGAGGCGTTGTCAGGACGGTTGTCACGGCGTCTCAAACCCCCCCGCTGCGGCGCGTCGGTCGGTGAGCGATCGGAGACGACAGAAACCCCACCCCGAAGGGCAACGATCGGCGGTCCCACCGCCATCACGCTTCAACGCTTCCGCGAAAATCCTTCACCGTCCCCCGGCTTCTGAAAGCCGAAAGCGGCTAGCGTGTTATCGAGGTGGCAACCGTACCCCGGGTAGATTTTCGGCCGGGTTTGATGGACGACGTGCGTGGTTTGCCAGAGAAGACGTATCCGGCTGAAATCGTGCCGGCGATGCGGTGAATCTGGCGTATCGCCCAGCTCCGGTCTCAGACCGCTTCATCTATTTCAGAACCGCTTTATGACGGAACAACCCCTTCTTTGTGTTCGTTTTAATCCAACAAACGAGCCCCCAATCACTTATCTACAAGGAGCGTATGATGCGTAATGTGATTTTTAGATCAGACTGTGCGGTATTTGCTCTAAAATGTCTTGTTTGTTTTCCACAGGAGTCCAATGTGCTGATAGCAGCCAACAGTCAAGGCACGATAAAGGTATGTATCTATGGGTGCAGTTATCAGCTAGATTTTGCTTATCTTCCTTTTTTCTGCATGTTTTTTGTTTGATCTCTCCAAATATGGAATGCCTAAACATATTTCCAATTCCTTTGGGTCCTCCCTATTTAGTAATTTTGGGAAGTACGGAGGAGCACGTGTCTCCACAAAAACGTATACACCTTCCTGGCCCTGTGTTTCATCGCTTATGTATGTATATCAAAAAAGGAGATCTGTATGACAGCGGGTAAACCATGGGAAAACCCAGCCTGCTAGCACAAGCGTTTTTCACAACATTAATTTTTACACTTTCAAAATGGGAGACTTTCAAGGTTTTCACCTTCCCCGGGAATCCCTGCGTGGTAGAGTGTGGATTAGCAGGAACCCCGGCTACGATACGGTTCAGAACTCAAACAGGATGCACTAAGATTGAAATGCGGTTTGAAAATCCGTGGTGAGTGGGAGTTAATTGTCCCGCTTGCCGTACGTGCGTCTATGTAAACGCTTTTAAACGTGTCGACTGAAAATGGCAGCTGGGTCAGGGCACTGGCTTATTGTGCAATGTAGTGGATGTGTGTTAATGTGCACACACAGACACACACACACACACATACAGGTGCGCACTCACACACAGGCATGCGCACGTACGCACGCACACACACCTATCTCTGAACAGCCGTATAGTAGCGCTGAATCACACACACACACACACACACACAGGCACATGCACACACACACACACACACACACACACACAGGCAAACACACAGGCACACACGCACACTCTGTACTAAACAGCGCTACTAAACAGCCGTTTAGTAGCGCTGAATGTCACACACGCACATGCGCACGCACGCACGCACGCACGCACGCACACACACACACACACACACACACACACACTCTGAACAGCCGTTTAGTAGCGCTGAATGTCACACGCGCACACACGCACGCACGCACGCACTCACACACACACACACACTCTGAACAGCCGTTTAGTAGCGCTGAATGACGCACGCACGCACGCGCGCACACACACACACACACACACACACACACACACACACACACACACACACACAGGCACACCCGCAGGCACACACACACACACACACACACATACACACACTCTGAACAGCCGTTTAGTAGCGCTGAATGTCACACAGCTCATTCAGCAGTGGCACTTAGCAGATTCCCATTTCCTCCTGACCCTGGAGTCACGCTCGGCGTGGTATCCCATAATGCACGTTTTACATCCACAGCCTCCTCTTACGCACCGCATAATGCAAAGCGCTGAAGGCCGAGCCAGCAAAGGATGATTCATGGAGGGAGGGAACACTTCCGTAGACCGTAGTAATAAAGAGCGAATTCATAAGCGTCATCGCTGCCTCTCTTGGCTCACGAGCCACGTGGGTATTTTAATTATCTCTGGGAAGCCGGGGGTGTCGGTAATATCCTGGAGAAAGGTACACCGCGCTAACCGCGGCTGCACGGGGTTAATGTCTTAAAAACGCCTGCCTGCAAATTCACCCGGGGCATCGGAGAGCCCTCCGTTGCTTTTCCAGACTGCTTTCATTTGTTGGCCGTTTTAATTTCCTCATATTTATGAACTCATTTTAGAAGATTCCTGATTTTTAATTAATGTGGCACATATAATGCAGTGCTGTTCATAAAAGAGAAAAATATGTAAATCAAAGCATGCGTGGGCTTTCTGTTGAATTGACTATATGAATATAATCTCACGTATAGCTCAAGTTAATTTCCCGTAATGAAAACGTGTAGGTTTGTACATTCATATTATTGTATGAGACCGTCAGACATGTATATTTTTGAATATACTGCTGGCTTGGCTTAGCACTGGATAAGAGTTATTTAAATCTCAAACTTTTCCGAGACCACAGTATGCATAAATCCAGGGGTGGAAGGTCCAGGGGTCAGAAAGTAAGTCTTCTCATGTGTTTCTTCCTCCTAGCTGATTTCACTCATTAGTTCTGCCTTCTGGCTAAAGAACAGTCCTAATGAACAAATCCAGGTGATTGGACCAGAACACAGGAGAGGACTTTTATTTTCTCCACCTGGATTTTCCGTCCCCGTGTAATTCCCATTATGAACAGGAAGAATAAAACCGTTAATGGATATCCAGAAGTTATTAACGGGGTTTCTGTGTGCCTGTTCTGTTCCCCGTTTCGTCCGCTTTTCAAAGACTCGGAGATTAATATCGAAATGTGAAACGTCTGTCTCTCTGGAGCTCGTAAACGACTGGGGTCGGTAATGGTCCTCACGACAATGCCACAGTACGGTCCAATTAGCTTCTCTCTGCGTGTGGGATTTACACAAAATGGCCGTCTGTTCGCCACGTCCTTTCCGCGTGGAGGTGGAAATGTGTGCAGCCCCGGACAGAAGACCTGATAGATACGAGCAATCTGGCTAATGGGGAGTAATGAAAAATGCTGTGCTTCATAATACTGCTGCCTGTTAATAAATGCCAAGTTTTTTTGATGTGATGGCTTTAGGTTTATTAATCTGCTGTTTGATGAAGATTAGCCGGGAGTGACGCATTCACTGCCGGGGGATCGCGAAGGGGAATGTTTTTAAATGACGTTTCTACCGTTATTTTCTTTGTACATTTTATCACTCCCAGACCACAGAGCAGATCATTATTTATGTTTTCATTATTTATGATTCATCTCTTAACCCTTTTAGATATGAGATCAAAAATGTGTGATTAGAATTTTCACTACTGCTTATTCAAAGCAAGAAAAAACATTTTCAAAAAAACCTACTCTTCACAGGGTAGATTTTTTCATATATGCTCACAAAAAACTGTCGTACGCCATCTTTCTGAAAACCCAGTTGGCGCTCACAAGTAAGTGTAGGTAATCGCGAGGTAGGAGGTCATTTAAAAACAAAATGCACCCCCGAAGCAGCGTCGTTCAGATTCGGAGACGGTTCGCCTTAAAAATGACGGATGTTATTTCTTCATTTTCTCTGCTCTGGAAATGTATTCTGACTCAGCGGCGGCGACTCTCTGCAGTGTCTTTGTGCAGATTGGATTAGTCTCCCCCAAAAAGGCTCCGCAAAGCCTCGTATCAGAAGTTGCCGAATTGTCTAGCCGAGCTAGGCTAACGCTAACGCTAGAAAGGCCCCCGGAAACGGTAGTTTGGGGAAAACGGGCCGTTTACGGGCTCTGCGTGCGGTTATGACCGTCATCACAACAATTAACAAGCTGCTGCTTTTAGGACATAACTGTTTCCTTTAATTGAAGAGAATATTGTCTCTCGTGCTGGGAGAATGGGCTTAGTCGCACGAAGAAACGACAAAAATGCCAATCCTCCTTAATGTGCTCGTCTGACAAATGAAATGAACGTCACTTATCTTGATGTGGATTTTTTAGTGTTCCTTGAAAGTCGTATATTTCTGTCAGAAAAGTGTTGCTGTATACAAAGGTTTTCCTGTTGAAGCACTTTTTTAATGCAGGTGGTTCTGTTTTCGTAGCTCCATAATTCGCCTCTGTTTTATCTCCTGCACAGCACTGGAGAAAGTGCAGGCATAGGCTCTTTGTGGAGCTGTCTGAGACTAAAATAAGTCTGCTCTGATTGGCACGCTCTTCAAAAACGTCGAAATCTTTGGTCACACCTGCACATTGGGGGCTGTTTGAAGTGTGTGTGTGTGTGTGTGTGTGCGCGTATGCGCATGTGTCTGTGTCTGTCTGTGTCTGTCTGTGTCCGTGCGTGTCTCTGTGTCTCTGTGTCTGTGTCTGTGTCTGTGTGTGTCTGTGTCTGTGTGTCGGTGCCTGTGTCTGTGCGTGCGTGTCTGTGTGCGTGCCTGTATGTGTGCATGCGTGTCTGTGTGCGTGTCTGTATCTGTGCGCGTGCCTGTCTGTATCTGTGTGTGCGCGTGTCTGTGTGCGTGTCTATATCCGTGTGTGCGTGCGTGTGCGTGTCTGTATCTGTGCGGTTGTGGAGTGTGCGTGTCTGTATCTGTGCGGCTGTGGAGTGTGCGTGTCTGTATCTGTGCGGTTGTGGAGTGTGTGTGTCTGTATCTGTGTGCATGTCTGTATCTGTGCGGTTGTGCAGTGTGCGTGTCCTGGGTAACAGACGCGTCTCGTCGCGGGGGCCGGACGTGGCAGGGACAGATGCGGCGTGCTCCTTAAGCCTGCCACTCCAGTCAATGAGGAGGAGCCGGCATTTCAGCTCACAGCAAACGCCACGCAAATTAGTCACAACGTTTCAGGCCAAGCCGCCAGCGAAATGACGCCGCGTCGCTGATTACCGCCGGCTGCCATGACGCCATTTAATGTCTCACTCACCCGCCCGTTTGCTCAAAGCCGAGGAGCTTTTCTGTCCCGCTTCGACTGCGACTGTTCAGACACGCCCTGCCTAAAGCTCTTATGTACACGTCACAGCTGTGTCTTTGAGCTCCCTGCTTGTGTTGCCAAGGGTATGGCTTGACAAAATATGTCATTAAGATAAGATTTTAAGGTAAGATTAAAAAGGAGACATTTCTTGCGGTTGCAGTTTGCTGCAGTTGCACACCGGGGACCGGGGTTCGATTCTCGGTCCTGCCAAAAGCCAAGTTTGGCCGGCTCACGTGGGGCAGCAATAATTGCCTCGCTGCTTCAGAGGGAGGGACTTGGCAGGGTTATTAGATCGCCGCACAATAAGCACCTCGGGCGCCTCGGAATCACGGCAACGGGCACGAGACGAGACGGCTTGAAGAAGGCGTGTCGCTCTCATTCGGGCCGCCGAGGGACGGGGAACGGGCGATACATCTAATACGACTACCTCCAATTGAATCAGACGACGTACAATTGGCTACCAAATTGGGAGAAAAAGGGAAAATAAAAAAGAAATAAAAAAGGAGACATTTCTCTTCCAACAGTCAAGAGTTGCTGATCTCCTACATAGTTACAGCTTACATAAAAAATAAATACACTTTTCTTTTCATAACAATTTCATACACCCTCCAAGATATTGCGCACTCCCCAAAAATAGTGCAGTGGAGATCTCGGTGTCATTTTCAGTCTGAGAGTTGTTTTTGGAGACTCTGAAGTGCAGTGGACATCTCACGGTGTTCTCTCCCTCAGGTACTCGAGCTGGTATGAGGCAGAGGAACAGCGAGAAGTCGTCGGGAGCTGCCCACGCTCCAGAGAAGCCCCCCTCTCTTCGCGGGAAGCCAGGCACAAGAGCACTGTAGCTCAGACGTATTCACACAAAGCATTTCCAAAGGATTCATTTTGGAAGAAAGGACATTTACACAAATCCTTTTTTTTTTTTTTTTTTTTTTTGTCTTCATTTTTTTTTTTTCAGCCGGTAAACTCCGGTAAAGACTCTGCCAGCGGTCTGTCCCGTTCCACGCGATGAGGAGTCGCCAGGACACCAGACCAAGGAGGAGCGTTTTTCTGTTTCGTTTTTTTTAAGCCAAGCGGGGACATATTAACATGCATCTGTTGAAATCCTTTTTTTTGAATAATAAAGTTTGGAATGACTGGTTGGATGACAGGGATGTCCTTAAGGATAGAGAAATTCGAATTGTTCTTTCTGATGGTCGAGGAAGTTAAAATTGTTCATGCTTTCAATAAAGTCAAATCAACAGGAACAAAACTGCATTTACATTACAAGGCCAAAGCACAAGACATCATAGAACACATTATATTGTTATAGAAATCACAGAATACTAGGGAGCTTTTTTGAGCCAATTTTATCTGGAAATGTTTTTATCCGTTTTTTTAAGCATTAAACTGTTTGTTTAACCCTAAGTAATGTCTTGTAGTAGTCTACATCAAAAGCAGAACACTTTATTTTTGCAAATGGAATTACTGGACATTTGAACTTTTATGACATTGTACTTAAGCTTTTTTTCTATAGCGACAACCATTTACAAAAACATTGCTGCTCTTCTCTTCATTAAAATCCTGCTTAGGTTTTATTTATTTTGATAATTTATATTAAAAGATTGAATTGAGTATTCATGATCTGTAATTGACTCCTCAGAAGACCGTAATGGTGCCGCTGTTTGTGGCACAGTGATGGCGGTGTTATGTATTTCTCAGAAACTCCCGATCGCCAGACGCCATTACCTGTGGGCTCCTTGTCCTCTGGTTCCTTTTTCAATACCAGTCCAACATGTTTATTTGTAACTTTACTTTCACTAAATTTAACCCCTTCCCGCTGGAATAAAAGATAAACTTTCCGTTCAGGTATGAATGCAGTTATTTTTGGAATCCCTATACCATTCAAAACTGTCTCTGCCTTTACCCGAATGCACAGATGGTATTCATATTTACACTCGTACATTTGCACCAATCAAAGTGCCAGGCTGTGTGAGACTCCTTACCCGGACCACTTCACAGGGACTAGCTCGAAATAGCAGACGGTGAAAAGAAACGCACTCTGTTTCATGTACAGGGGGAGAATGGTGTTTCAACATCAAAGATAGCCTTCCTCAGAGTCAGAAACTGGTGTGAAAAGTGTTTTTGACTCTGATGTTTTGACGTCAAACGACATCTTCCTCTGTCTCAACTGTCCATTAAACGGTGCATGTCTGAGCCTGGCGTGTTCCACCGTGTCTTACTTCGGCTAGTCCCTGTGAAGTTCAGGTAAGAATTCTCAAAATCTGTCTGTCCTGGTTGTAGTGAACCTATTGGATCCTCCTTTTTTTTCCGCTGGCTTGTGGTGCGTTGGGCACTTCCCTTTCTCAAAGTGCCTGGCTATCAGGGCTAATTAGCATCCTTCCTTCACGCGCTGCTATTTTCGGCATCGATGTAACAACGTCTTCCATTCTCTGTGTGGGCGCTGCGGTTTCTCCAGGTTCACAGGACCCGTTTCGCTGCACTCACTTTTCTCGTAGGTTCACAGGACCCGTTTTGCTGCACTCACTTTCTCGTAGATTCACGGGACCCGTTTTGCTGTACGCACTTTCTCTGCCCGTCTCTAATGGCTTCCCTGCGTGTTTGTTTAAACTCGCAGCACTCCGCGCCCGGCGGGGATCTCTGAAGGCTTTGATGCGGCTCTTAGCCTGTCTGCCGGCTGACCTCGCAGTGCGCCTCGCCCCGAGTGCATCATTACCGCCCAGCTGAGACGGAGAAAAGAGTCTCAGCCGCCGGTCCCGCTTTAACCCGCCGTCTCCCCCTGCTCTTTCCGGCGGGGCCTTGAAGTCCGCCCGTCTCGCGGCGTCCCTTTATTTCATTGCGTTTAGTTTTGTTATCGAGCGCTAAGCCGCCGGGCTTGCCTCTGCGGCTGTTTAGCGGGAGGGAACGGCGTCTTGCGGCAGATGAAAGGGGTTTGGTGGAGACGCGGTGTGTCCTTTATGGGGTTCTCTTTTGAGGGGATGATGAAAACCTTCTCTGAAGCACTAATGCGCTGGAGATGAATGGAGGGGTGGGGGGTGGGGGGGGGGTGCTGCTCTTGCGACTCATTAGCAAGATGGCTGACAGAGTGGAGTTGATGAACTAGGTTTAAAGAACACATTTTCTTTTTATATTTAAGGAAAAATTGTTATTTTAGAGGAACGGCAGACTACTTAATACAGAATCTGAAGATTTTGTTTCAAGTTGCTCAGAGACAGATAGGCATGCAGACATTCTGCTGTGTGGCTCTCATCTTAGACCACAGGCAGGTGCTGTCTATCAGTCCTGCTAGTTAAGTGTGCTTATGCGCCAAGTGTGGCCTGGCTGTAGGCCTGCTGAGTCTTAGAGCTGGCCTTCTTTTTATGAAGGTGAACTGGAGCAGTATGTAGCCTAATGGCTAAGGTGCATGAGTGGGACCCGGAAGGTTGGTTGTTCAAGCTCCGGTGTAGGTATGCACGCAGAACACCGTTTTCTGAGAAGATGACTACAAACGTTGCAGCACGTCTCGCTAACATTAGGCCTCGCTAACACTGTCTAGGTTGGGCATTGGCCTGTTTTATTCACCACTATCGCTGCCGTTACACACCGCAGGTGAACATCCGCTGAAGTAAGACGGCTGTCTTGGATGACAATGTCCAGTTATTGGGGTGAAGGGCCTACCGGTACCCTGGCAAGGTATGTGTTCCCCGGACCAGCACCGCGCATAACCACAGACGGACAGTTCTAGCAGTTTGCATTTGTCGTAGTTTTGTTGTTGTTTGCTAATGTTAAAAGTCCCACAATGACGTATAGCTATCTGGCTGGTTGCTGCTTGTAGATCACAATGTGTGCATAACATTACGTGGTCGCGTAAATAACTTATAGACTCTGTTGTGATAAACTGTGTTGCGCAGATGGCATCTTCTTGTCCCGTACTTCTTAAATGTTTGCCATAAGGAACCAGACCCACGTACCACTCCCTGGGAAGGTTACATCGCATAACGTTAGACAGCTAGTGGGAACATAATTATTTATGGATATGGGATTTAATCATTTATTTAACACAATAACATTCCCAGGCAAATCAATATTGGAGGGCATGTGTAATGTGCACACCAGCCCAGGAAATGGACTGTAACAGTAGCCACGATATCATCTGCACGGCTGTTGGACCTTTGAGCCCCACATTGCTCCAGGGGGGGATTGTCCCCTGCTCAGTCTAATCAACTGTAAATCGCTTTGGATAAAGGTGTCAGCTAAATAACACATTATTACTGTTATTTACCTGGCTAAGGCTCATCATGCTACGCTGTTGACACTAATTCCTTGAGGCCTGGAAGGAATTTTGGTATCTTTTTGCATTTTGTGTTGTTGAAACGCATGTGGTGTTTAACTTTGGATAAAATGTCCATGCAGTCTGTTACAATAGGATATCGCTTCACTGATGATGATATCTCTTGGAATAGTGCTGTAGGCACACTTTTTTATTTTTTGTACTAGCCCGAGCTGTATGGGCTATCTGGTCCATGTTCTACACCAGTGATCATTTTATTTATTCAGCTGCGCATTATCTCTTTCTGGTCTGATGGGATATTTATCCATTTTAAATGATTATACCATATTTTGGATGAATCGCCTCTTGTAATAACTAGGCTATTGGACCAAGCCTTTGCTCGTTGCGAATCCTTTTGATGCCTTTAACAAATTCCGCTCACACTCCGAATGGTCTTTTGGTATATAGTTTTCCAGAACCTTCTGACAGATTTAGTGGCTGAGATTAGTTGTAATACTTCCCTGTGGTGTTGAATGGATCCTGCAACCTGAGAAATGTGCAGCAAATGCCATTTCTCTTGGCACTTTCACATTGCATTCTTAGTCTGAGTTACGATTTGTTGGCAGGAGATGCTGAACCCAGATGAGTTTTGTTTCTGTCAGGACGACTACCTGAAGCGCATATGCAAAAAAATATCTTAGATATGTCGAATAGCTGGCTTATCGGCAAAGCTCAAAGTGACATTTTAAGAATACCCTTAATAAAACTAAAATGGCCATAATTACACTTTTGTTCTTAACAAAGCATAGGATTTGCATAAATTATGTTGATATTCTGAAAATGTTCAGAACATAAAAGGAAATGTGATCACTCCAAAATGATTGCGGTACAGTCTTTCTCATGGTTATAATTGGGTTCAATAGTCTTTCAGTTCATTCTCATCCAGTTGGTTTTATTTCACAAAACTTTTTTTCTCCATTCTCCGGTCTTTAGCCTACTTTGAAACACTGGGCATGTTATCTACCCAATGTGTTGGAAGGAGGCACATCTCTTAAAATGGCTAAACAGTGTGACGTCTTTCCGATGTCGCTTTTCTTGTGGCGTTTTTCCCAGAAAGCAATGCCTTCTTTCAGGGAACACATTTCCATCTGTCTGTGCGACAGCCACATTCTCCTTATCTTAATGCATTGATGACATATTCAATGGTTACTTTAGGACACTCGCAGTGCTTTATGAATATGAATGTTCACAAATGCCGGGAAGTCGGAACACATTTTACATTACTATGGTCATTTCAGAAGGAAGGCCCTAATTATTGTGGAGGACCTGACCATTAAACCTAATTGACACCCGGAATCACATTGGGAATGGTCTGAGGCCTACCTGGAGGTTACAGGGTCTAATTGGTCTCTCAGTCTTGGGGCACCATGGACACTAATTGGGACTTTTGTGACACACGTCTATTCCCCAGCTGAAGTGGACCCTCTTCTGTCTGTAGGCCTGAGCCTCATTTTCCACAATGGAGAATCGGCCATCATTGCCCCCCCCCCCCCCCCCCCCCAATCTTCCAGCCTCGCATTCTGGACGTGGATGTGGACAAAATAAGCACACCTCCTCCCCCGGCCTGCCCAAAATAGGCTGGACAAGAGGCCTATGTGTTCAGGCCACTCGGTCCACAGCCCAGCGACAGAGCGTCGCTGTGACCGGTGACGTGCACTGCGTGATGCTGGTCATTTGTTCTGCGGGCTCGTGGAGTGCTTTAATACCTTTTTAAAAGGACAATGACCGCGGTCTACGTTGGCTGGCAACAGAACATTCGTGTCCTGAATGTTGAGCTCAGGCGTGACTGCGTGTCCTACTTATCAGCAGTAATGAGGCAGCGTTAGTCGTCCATTTTGTTTATAGAATGTTGTAGGTATTCTGTGTTGTATTCCAGGATTTTTTTGTATTGTTTTTACATCTAGTAACCTTCTTTGGGAATCTGTTATTTTGCTTATGAAAATGGATTCACTTACCACACGTACCAGTGCATGCATGCATAAACGCAAACCCACAGTGCTAGTGAACGAAAGCCATTACTGAGATATTAGCTGCGCGCTTCTGAGACTGGGTTCAGATATTCTTTTTATTTTAGTTTTTAGCCCCTCAGTCTGGACTGCATACTGCATTGTACAGTCACTTCAGGGTTAACATAATCTATGCCAATTAAAGGCACATTAGCAATTTCACCTGACAGGAAATTGTATCTTGATTAAGGAATATTGCATAGTTATTTGGGACTTGTTATGCTAATGCTGTAACACGTAGCGCACCAGTGGGAATGTTATAAGTGAAGATTTATATTAACAACCCCCTTGTTAATCATTAATAAACCACTGGAATGTGCAAGGCAGACAATAGGCTATTCATTACTAATTTATAAGTCATTCGTGTTTTTGTGCTCAAGCCGTATACTACATGTCTTATATTTTACAGTACTTTCGAGCTATTTATAAGGCATTATCGCTCAGAGAACAATTCTTTCTAACCTGAATGAGTTATGAGGCATTTTGTTGGTCCTGTGTTTCCGTTTTTTTTCCTTCATTATTATAGTGCTGCAGTGATGTGGAGACGAAAGAAAAGGAAGTGAACTCCTTTGTGAGTACAGTACCGAACACAAATCATTTCAAGCGCCAAATTTTTATTCTGATACTTCATAAATCCAGACTTTGGGTTCTTGTGAAATTAATAAAGCCCCGCTGCATACAATGCTTAGCAGCTGCCGATGAGCCTGGTTTTGTAGCACTCATCCATGAGTGTTCGTGCATGTGTCTAATTAAAGGGGGTTTCTTTTGATAAAAATCATATTTTATTGTTCTCCTGTCTGGCACATTTTGAGGTTGAGAGTCCTAATTGAATGAGGTTGTTTATGATACACCTGTCGGCAAAATTCTTAGGCGACTGCTTGAATGAGTGACGTCTTTACCCAGTTACATAAAAAGGGGAAAAAATAGAGCTGGTACTTTTCCAGCAGGAAGGCCCACCTGACAGATGGCCAGTATCACAAAAAGAGTTACTGCCTTTACTAGTCAAATAATATCATTTAAAAAATGTGGACCAAAATGTTGGCCTTGGAAAACGGTGTTCCTTAATCTCAGTGCTTTATCGCTAGATCTCTCCTGCTTAGCACCGTGGTTCTGTCGTTGGCGAACGCACCGCGGCCTGTTTAGACTCCGAGGTATGTCGACCTTAAATCTGCCGGGATTTTAACTAATGATGCGCATAATAAAGGTTCCTGTAAATGGGCGGAGGCTTGTGCAGCGTGTCCTTGTCCAGTGCCATCCATAATGTTTGGGACAAAGACCCATTATTTATTTATTTACATCTGTACGTCACAATTTCAGATTTCTAATTTTAAAAGTTACAAGAGGTTAAAGTACACATTGTCAGAAAGGATATTTTAATAAAGGGCATTTTTCATTCATTTTGGTTTCACCATGTCGAAAATTACAGCAGTGTTTATACATAGTCCCCGTTTCAGGACACCATAATGTTTGGGACACAGCAATGTAATGAAAGTAGTCATGTTTAGTATTTAGTACTTCCTGATTTCTGTGACCTATCAAATCTGGATATCTTATTTTCAGGTTGTCCTACAAGCAAAACTAAACTCTTTGTCCCAAACATAATGGAGGACGCTGTTTCAGTGCCAAATGCTGGCCATTTTACAACAAGAATGAAAGATGGGGATGAAGCTTGAAGCAGCATTTTAAATTGTCTGCTAGGAGCTGACTGTTCCCATTGTTGAATAAAAATAGACTGTACTTCTGAAATTCATTGTCATTCCTAAGCTAAATTATCATAGTTTTAAGGTTCTGCTAAAATGTTTTTCTATTTTCACTGTTGAGCACCCACTTGACAATTTTTATTATGTGCATGAGTAATTTTTTTATCTGTTTCCTGCAGGGCAGATTCTTATTTAAATAGTGTCACTGGGCCAAGCATTTTCCACTACTGTGTATAAAACAAACATGAATAAGTTGTACTGTGCAGGTGTGTAAGCAAAATGGATGCCTTCCCATTGCTTTCACTTCTTATTCATGAGTGTGAAGTATGCTGATGTTACAAAGGTATGTTTGCTATGGTGATATGAACTGTGGCAGAAACATTTCTGTTGAATGGATTAAGACGATCTGTTTGAATTGATAAAGTAGTGTAGAATTTAGTAGTGGGGTGCAGCAAGTTATCCAGCAGTCTCCTGGGTACGCTAAAAGCTAGGTTCCTGCTAGACTGCTAAAGCTGTCGCATCGAAAACACCATGCTTACTCTGGGCGACATCAGTCCAAAAATCGCTTCTGTAAATTCCTTTCCAGGTCTGTTGCTCTGATATGAATTTGACATGTTTTTCCCATGATGCAATAGTTTACATATCGATGCCTCTTCATGTAATGATTAAGTAACGCTTTCTTGTTCAGACATCTGAACCACTGGCTGATTCTGTCATCGAGTAGCCACCCTGGTAGCCTACACACTATTTGATAAAGGTACAAAAAAAAACAAAAGAAAATTCAGCTAAATGACCATTTCCTGTTGCTGTTTAATTCATTTTACTCTACTGGTGGAAATAAACACTTAACCTTTTAAGTAAGCCAGATATATATATATATATATATTATATGTATATTTGTAAACAAGGTTATTTGACTACTTTATAATGCAGTTGGTACTCATTTTAAATTCTGAGGTGGTCCAACATGAATATTTGATTTATGCGCAGTTTATAAGTGCCAAGAACACCTTCCTAGGGTAGTTTAAACTAGGTAGTTTGGATATTCTGCCTGTGTGAGTAGACATTACAAATGACAGAACTGGCAGGGGTGCCGTTTTCATAAAATGTTTTTTTGATGTACGAGGGTAAGATTTTACTCCGCATATGCCATAAATTCTTGCGGATGCACACCAGCATAACTGGTTTCCAACATTTGCTCTGTTTTAGTCAATAATATTTGTGAATGTATGCGCGCTGGGAACTGCCGACCCAAAAATTCAGGTGATTGCATAACTCCCTACCTCCACAGTTTATTAGGATATCTCTAATACGTATTTACAAAGATCAAGACCACATCTGGCTTAACTCCAACCAATTAGCCAACCCTGGAGTTTAGCATACTGTGGCAGGTTATTGCCCTGCACCCCTGCTGTTGCACTGAGCATGCAAATACCTCCCACTGCTCAGTTACTTAATTAGGTGGGTTTTGGTTCGGGTTTACGGTCGGCATATTTGTGTTGTGGTTAGTATCAGCGATGAGACCGGGGGGTGGTCGATCCATTCCAACGCTCACCTTGGAGCACGTGCAGTCCGTGAATCCGTCTGTCAAGAAAATGCCTCAGGTCTTATTTATTCATCTTTTTCCCCACACACACACACACACACACACACACACACACACACACACACACTTTCTCTTTTAGAAAGTTCTAGATATGTCAGGAGGTAAGACGGAATTCATCTTGAATTTAAGTTGTGGCTATTGCTTGGAACGTCTGTGCCATTCCCGGAATGTTATACCGATTAGCCTTGTATTCGATATTCGGGATGATATTCACACGCTTTCCACAAGGTGTGCTTCAGGGATCTCAAATGTAGCTCTACCCATATAAAAATTTTTTATTGCAATACATTGAAAAATATACTGTGGTTGAACTATACTATTTATTTTGTTTTGTGCCAATACATTGCCATTTTTTTTACATACTGTATTGATTATATCCATCCACGTATGCCACAATAGGCACATCCGTCAGTATACATGTATGTATAGTCCAATTCATTATTTAATACATTTCTCAATATAAACAATATGTAATATAATGTATGAATTTTGAGTGTCTTATTTCAGCTAAGGAAGTGGGGGTTATGTTTGGAATAGCACTGACATGATGTTCAGCTCTCTGAAGGACACAATCCAGCGACAAGGGTGAGAGTGAAGGGCAGGTTCTCATCTGGTAAATAATGAAGTGTAATACTTGAAAGAAGTCTTAAAATAATTAATTTTAAAAAAGTGCTTGGATTGGTGTAATGTAAAATGTGGAATGAGACCAGGTGAGCTAATGAAGCAATGCCGGTACTTTTGGCATTTGGCATTTGGCATTTTAAGAGCACGCTACACCAACTGCAAAGCGACCAATCGGAAACTGAGACAGAGACCCATAAGGCCAAAAGAGTGAGTATTCTTCGGTAGTCCCTGGTAAGTCCCTGCCCTCTCGACTTGCACAGAAACAGATGAATTACAGTCACCCCCCCCCCCCCCCCCTTTAGCTCAGGGGACATGATTTCACCCTGTGGTGTGCAGCCCTGTGACTCTCTGATCCCCTTTTCGCTGTGTTGGATTAGACGCATGCAGGTTAAAAGAGTCTCCACCCCCCACGCACACACGCACACACACACACACACACACACACACACACATACGCGCACGCACACCTCGTCTGCAAAGTCCGATATGAAGCGGAGTACGTTTCTAGATTAGGACCCCCCACGGTGGTTTGTTTTTGAACGTGTCTCGGGCTTCCGAACGCATCCACTTCCCCGTATCGACACTCCGGAGCGGGGGAAGGGAATTGCGCTGATTACGGAAGCTCACAGAGAGAGGGAACCCGGAGCAGAGACCTGTGCTGTGGAATGCAAAGCCGATTTAGACATGCTTTTCTCTGTACTGTTTTATTCTCCGGATAAAACATTGTTCTGCCTGAAACAGAAATCTCAGCAAGCCCTAGACACCATAGCAAAGAAAGGCTTCATGTGTAATTACTCTGGGTTCCTTTGTGCCTGAATCAAGGGACAATTTCTGTTGAGAGGAGAGGGGAATGTGTCTTTGAAAGATAACGTACACACACATACGCACAAACACACACACAGTGCAGTTCACTAATTCTCTACACATTCTTTCTATTCCTTGTACAAGCACAGATGTTTGAAGACACGGCTGCTATGTCTTTGGTTTCGGGGCCTTTGAAAATAGCACTTAAGCGTACAACACAATTTGCTTCATTTCAATTAAAACTATACAGTTCTGGCACAAATTATTTAGAAATGGAGTTTGATGTTAAATGCAATATTGTGCAACAATTTCTGTTTTTGGCACAATAAATGTATAATATAAAACATAAAACAAAAACTAAGAAATCATTGGCATGTGTGTTAAACAAATACTAATTGTTACACCTTCCTACATGCATTAGTTCATGCTTTGAATGTAAAATGATAACATTAGGGGTGTCTCGGTGGCGCAGCCTGTAGAGCACCAACCGCATGCTCATTGCGAGCCGCGACGTTAGCGGTTCAAATCCGACCATCTGACAAATGTCTTTCCCTCTCTCTTACCCCCATTCTTCCTGTCTCTCTATACTATACAGTCCAACAAAGCTAAAAAACATCTAAAAAAGAAAATGATAACATTCATGCGAATAAAATAGTTTTTCATAAAATGGTAATATTCATTGAGAAATTACAGGAGATCGGATCTTTGTAGTCCTCAGTTGTTATCATACAGAGGCACCTCCTCAATCCCAGTATTCCCATTTCTTTCATTGAAGCAGTGGATCCCTCTTGTTCCAGAGGACAAAAGTGGTGAAATAGCACATCACGATGCCTTTCAGCAGTAAGGTTTACTTTATCAGAGCGAATAAAGTCTTGACTTGTAGAAGGCCACGGGCAGAATGGAGAGTGGTGGATGTGTAAATGTTCTGCTTTTTTTCTGATGACATGACATTCTCATGAAAGAACAGGAAACTATATTTCAGGCACTGAGACCTCTTCACTGGAAAGCAAAAGTTTCACAGCGTGGGAAACAGAGGATATCCTGTTGCATTCATTAAATATGCTGTACATGATTTCCCCCCACCGCACACACACACACACACACACAGCACACACACATTTTTGTTAATTAGCTGCAGCTCTTGCTAATTACCAGCAAAGAGACAAAATGAGGGACACCCTCACCTGCTGTGAGCGAGATGTTGTCACCTGTGGAGAGATGAGGTGCATTTTGAAGGCTGTGATTTGCAGGGCTGTAAGGAAGCAGCTGCAGCAGGCCCCATGGAGAGCAGGATCTGCTCTCAGTTTAGTCCCTATACTCAGCGCTCAAAAGAGAGCACTATAGGTTCCTTCATGTACTTTAAAGTTCATTTAAGAACCCTACCTCTGTCACTCATTGACATTGAATTTCGAAAATTAAAAAGCATCCTCAGGCTGCTTGAATTCAGTTATTTCTGGGATGTCTCGATTTCTGGGATGTGTTCAAAACATTGGTGTATTATTAATATAATTATTATGGGACATTCCCCCAGGCACCTTGATTATTTATTCATGGAACCTTTCCAAAAGGTTCCTCAGAGAACCTTAAAAAAAGGTTTATGGGGGCACCTCTCTGGGTTTTGCCAAATTGAGGAACCCCACATTGTAGACTTTCAAAATGGCCACCACATTTCAGCTATTGTTAGATGTGTGTTCAAGTAAAAAAAAGTGTATAATTAAGCAGAAGACAAGGAAGTATTAATATTGTAGAGGTAATGGGCATAGGTAATGAGCCCATCCATCCATCCATCCATTATCTTAACCCGCTAATCCTGAACTGGGTCGCAGGGGGGCTGGAGCCTATCCCAGCATACACTGGGCGAAAGGCAGGAATACACCCTGGACAGGTCGCCAGTCCATTGCAGGGTACACACACCATTCACTCACACACTCATACCTACGGGCAATTTAGACACTCCAATCAGCCTGACCTGCATGTCTTTGGACTGTGGGAGGAAACCCACGCAGACACGGGGAGAAAATGCAAACTCCACACAGAGAGGCCCTGTCCGACGGGGATTCGAACCCAGGACCTCCTTGCTGTGAGGCAGCAGTGCTAACCACTGCGCCATCCGTGCCACCACGCAGTCAGAGCCTTCTAACTGAAATAAAATGTGTATCTAGAGACCACAAATACAATTATTAACCCTGTATGGTGTGAGATCACAGATATATAAATATGTTAAAAAAAAAAAAACATTCCAAAAAACCTACTCTTCAAAGGGTTAAGCACCACAAATATTGTTTGGAAACAGGGGCTTGCAGCTGTAAGATACTGGATGTTAAGAATGAGTTAATGCAATGGGGTGTAATGCACTAATGTGAGAATTTTCTGTACTGCCGATATTGGGCTAGTTTTATAACCTTGGGCAATAAAAAGTTTATTGCTCACATCAATACACCATAAGCAAGCAGGGTGCCAAATTGTATCTGCCAATGTAAAAAATATTTATCCTTCGCTAACATGTTCTGCAGGGCTGTGTGTGGCCAGATCCAAAGAACCATCACAGCAAGTGCCAACACACCCGCATAACCATACACACACACACACACATACACACACGTATACACTCATTCACTTTTTATTATTATTATTATTGGGAGTAGTAGTAGTGGTATCATCATCATCATCTATGGGCCATTCATCATGACTGTGGCTGAATGAGTTCAGTTAATGGCTTGGAAATTGACTGACCTGTTGTGCGCTGCATTTTGTGTTGTGACAAAAAACAAGCTTTTGGGTTATAAAAAACTGAGGTACCAAAAGCATTTCCCTCGGCTCTACGCGCCTGGTATGATAAATATCTCCGTTGGTGTTCCACACTGCTGACCTTTTACGAGGCCGAGATGCTCCCCTGAGCACTTCCTGTTAGTCTATAAACCGGGCACAGACCCCTCTTCCTTGTGCCTGGACGCTAAGACTGTGCATGCTCCTGTCCTGATACCTCCCAGACATAGACCAACACAGTGACATCGCCTGTGTTCCTGCCCTGATATCTCCCAGAGATAGACAGACACAGTGACACCGCCATACCTCCCAGACATAGACCAACATGGTGACATTGCCCGTGTTCCTGTTCTGATATCTCCAGACATAGACAGACATGGTGACATTGCCCGTGTTCCTGTTCTGATATCTCCAGACATAGACAGACATGGTGACATTGCCTGTGTTCCTGTTCTGATATCTCCAGACATAGACAGACATGGTGACATTGCCCGTGTTCCTGTTCTGATATCTCCAGACATAGACAGACATGGTGACATTGCCCGTGTTCCTGTTCTGATATCTCCAGACATAGACAGACATGGTGACATTGCCTGTGTTCCTGTTCTGATATCTCCAGACATAGACAGACATGGTGACATTGCCCGTGTTCCTGTCCTGATATCTCCAGACATAGACAGACATGGTGACATTGCCTGTGTTCCTGTTCTGATATCTCCAGACATAGACAGACATGGTGACATTGCCCGTGTTCCTGTTCTGATATCTCCAGACATAGACAGACATGGTGACATTGCCCGTGTTCCTGTTCTGATATCTCCAGACACAGACAGACACTGTGACACTGCCATACCTCGCAGGCATAGACAGACACTGTGACACTGCCATACCTCACAGACACAGACAGACACAGTGGCACCACCTGTGTTCCTGCTCTGCTCCAGTCGCATGTGTCTTAGGATGACAGAGCACCTGGAGCCAATGTCGGCATCACAAATTTGCTTCAGCTGCAGGATGTTCACAAATGACAAATGACATAGTCCCACCCCCCTCCATCTTCCCCCACAAATTCCTGCATGAAACATTTCCAGGGCCTGGTTTACGAAGACCTTTAGCATGTGCTAAACCAATAACGTGACTGATGATTGGTCACGGTATTTGTTTTGCACCAATTATTGGTTGTGCTATTACTTTCCTAAAAATAAGGCCTGTAATAAGGGCTGTAATGTTCAAGTGAAATGATGCTCATGTCAGGTTATACGAAATAAAGGTACGAAAAGTGCCAAGAAATGCTTGTCGCTGAGGCAGAACCCTATAGGTACATAAAATTGTACCCCTCGCCAGCAATAAATAATTGATGTGTACCTTTTTTGCTTGGGAAACTTACTCATTTTTGCCTAAAGAGAACATTACTGTACTTTCAGGGTACATTTGGGAAATGTGATCCTTGAAGAACAAAACTGTCACTTTATTGAGTATAAGAGTGTGCCGATCGTGTAAGTGGAACTCTTTAATTTTATTCCCATAGGCAGGCTGTTCACAAGCTGGCCTCCTCTATCGCACCCTTGGCCCATAGTTTTCTGAAATACTAATCGTATGGTAATATCTGATCATGATAATGTGTTCGCCTTCACCGAATGTCCTTCCCTGGCTTTGTCTTCGCCTGGGAACTGACATCCTGTCAACATATTCAAAGATAAGGAAATTCAATGAGAAAATGTGTTGAGTACTGCCCAGGCAACAGCGGAGAGAGGAATATATGTACGTTTTTATGTATTTATTATGAAACATGCCTGAAGGATATAACAGAGCAGATCAGGGTTCAAACGCTTGAAAGACAAAGTCATGTCAAAACCTGACATGCCCCATTCTTTTTTCCTTAAAAAATGTTCCGCACTTTATTAGAAGTCTGTCTTGGTGCATTAAAACAGAAATTATGCATTCTTTCATTACTTAGGGGAATTATATAAGGAGGTATTTCTTAACAGACTCCAGCGCTTTGCTTTTACACTTTTGGCAGCTGCCTGGCTTTGACCGAGGCCTGTTGGAAGTGAAATGTCCAAAGCTCTCTGAAGCACTTCTGTTCTCCCCGTCACCTTGCTGACACACAGGGCATTTTGCCTCCGCATTATCAACAGCTCTCAAAGAGACGCTGCTCCATTCTTCTTATAAATGAATGGGTAGGGTCACACTTTAAACAAAGTGTTTACAATGATAATAATAATAATAATAATAATAATAATAATGAATAATCCCTTGCATTTATAAAGATGTTCTCTCACCAGCCAGTGACTCAAAGTGCTTCACAGTGATGAGCGGGAAATTCACCTGAATCACCACCAATAAAGGCTTTTATAAAGCCTATATAACACCTCCATAAACAGTACATAAAGGCTTCAAAGTAAATAAGTAAATGTAATGCAGCCTTAACAACATAGCCTGGGGACATATTTGCTGACTGTACTGTATGTCACACGTGGCAGAACATGTTGCATAAGAATGTATTATATCACCCTTTGCGAAGCATGACATTTGCTTATGTTTGATTTATAAAGCTATTATGTCATGTTTATTAAGGCATTATATATGCTGTATAAAGCCTTTATGAGAAAGTGTGACCCCAGGCCTTATGGAAGTTGTCTCAGCGGTGAAATCAAGTAAAACGGGGTTGCTTTTTCCTTCTGTGGCTTACACTAAGACAACTGTAAGAACATACTGTTTGATGGTGGGAACAGACCATTCAGACAAAGCAAGCTAGTCGTTTTGGCAACTGTAATGAGTGGCCTTCTGTCTTGCCCGAGGAGAGCCATGGACATGCAGTTTTTCAACTGATCATTGAATTGAAACCGGTAATTGTGGAGGTAAATAAGCTCACCTGGTTTCTTGTGTCTGAATATGTAGGTGATTACATAAATCAAACACCCATTTGGCTCTCCAAGGACTAGAGCGAATATCAGTGTTATAGAGTATTTAGCGCTGCGCCAAGCCTGATCCCAAAGGTTTCTGCTCCTACTATATAATAGCTCTAAAAATATCAGCAGTACACTAGTCCATCCATTAACAACTGTCTGAGAGAAAAAGTGCATTTCCTGACATAACGAATGCAATATTCACCTTTGCTAATTTACACCTTATGCCCCCTGCCCATCCAACTAACAACTTTACTTCAAAAATCCATTGCAGTCTACTCTGTTAATCCATTTTAAATCCATACAAAAAAAATACCTCAATCAAATCTTCCTCTCGTGCATGACCAATTCCATCCCTACTGAAAAAAATAGCTCAAGCTAGGTTTTGAAACAGCTGGTGACCAGTTCAGACCAGCTCCCAGCTTCGCATGGTTTGACCAGCTCAAGCTATGTTTTGAATCAACTTGTAACTGGTTGACCAGCTCAGCTCAGACAAGCTACGAGCTGGCTGACCAGCTCATTCCCAGAAAGACCAGCTTCATGACCAGCTTGGCCATGCTGATTCACCAGCTCATACCTAGCTAGAACAGCTTAGTTATGACCAGCTCAACTTTCAAGCTGGTCAAGCTAGCATAGCTGGATTTTACAGCGGGAATTATTGAAGTAACCTGCAGGTTAAATGAAGTTTCTCCACCCCTGGCTCTCAACACCAGGGTTGATGTTTTAGACATAGCATGGGTCCTCGTCACCTGCACAGCCCTTTGTAGCTCACCTGGTCTGACTCCATCTCACACCTGAATGTGGGAGTGTACCATCCTGTATGTCCCTCTGATGATTCAAAGCTCTGTCTTTCAAACTGCCACATCCAGCCCCTTCTACTTATAATCATTTCTGAAACGTGGATGCAAGGTGCTCATTTTATTCATTTTGAATCTGTGCATGATGGCTGATTTGTGCTTTTCGGGACAAAAGCAGTCCGCCCTTTCACAACACAGGGGCCTCATGAATAGGGAATTTGGGAGGGAGGGAGGAGCCACTCCTCGGGTAGTTTCTGAAAAATCAGCGTTCTGGTGCAGTTCAGGCCACGTGAAAATTATATGTTGCACGCATGGCGTTCTTCCTGCTGCGATTTTATATTTTCAAGTTGCGTTTGAGCCTGGGCGAAGAATTTTAATGCGTTAACTCTCAGTGGGTTCCTCTGGGGTCCTGCGGGTCAGCCAACCAAACTGCAGGGGAGTGGGCCTTCTGCAAAAGAGCCGCAACGCTAATGCCTTCTGTGTGTAATCCCGTCCCTTGACTTTCGCTCAAGGACCCGAGCACATAAATTACAGGGAGTCGACCCCCCAGCTCTGGGACCCGCTGGGTGAACTGGGATTGGATAGGAAATGCGTTCATTTTTCTAACATGTCCATTTTGATTCAAGCAGCGTAGGTTAATCGCAAACGTATGTTCTGAATTCCAAGAACCGGGATATGTTCTCTGTGCTCTTTGTGAAGTCCTTGTGGAAACAACAGTTCATGAATAAATTATATTTTGCTCAGCTGGTTTGTTGCTGATGCATGCAGTGGCAGAGCTTAAATATACTTACACATGATTTGTTGCTGCGCCACCTACTGCAATAACATACACAGTAAAATCTTAGCTAAATAAACTCTTACAGAGGGACTTATATGTACTCTGTTAGAGTTACATTAACACTAGACCACTGTGCAGTACTTTAGCTTTGATCGTGCTGTATTTACATATAATATTTGGACAAAAGTATGGATATTAGCTCTTATGATTTAACAACTGTATATACTGAAATGCAGTATTTGATCTCAAATCTAATAGTTGGTATTAACCATTATAATAGGCATTTTGTGACTGAAAACATTAAAACACTTGTTTTCAGTTTCAGAGACCAAGTGTCCACTCTTAGCAATTAAATCCCTGCTGATTTCTTAAAAATAATCTTTCTAAAATATTTATTTTCCATGCAGCACATAGCAACATTAGTTATGGGATAGTTATTCTTAATGACATGGATAGCACTTTCTGACATAATGTAATGTGTTTTCAAAAGGGTGAATCATGTTTTAGTAGACACTGAGTGCCTGATTATGAACTATTAACGGCTTATAGCAGTTCAGAAATTGAAATGATGGTTGGAATGAAAGCCAGGATACTATGTGAGTGTGAACCCATTCTCTGTTTGAAAGCAGGGGCACTCAGCTCTGGCCCTTAACAGCTGGCTCCCTTAATGCCTGCTCGCCTCCTCTAACATGTGTTGATGTAGACCTCTGTAACCAGGCGTGTGGAATGTCTGGCCAATCAGTAACATTAATCAATTAACCAATTAACCATGGATGGATACTCACATGTGACCCTCCTTCTCTAATTGGGTCACATTAAGTCCAGCGAGTGGAATGTCTGGCCAATCAGTGACATTCATCAATTGATCAATTAACCATGGATGATAATGGTGCTTTCTACCAAAGTCTGAAAAGGCTGACCTCTCACTCAGAGAAGTGAGACGAACAGCCATTCAAGTCAGAATCCCAAGATCTGTCCATCCTGGGTTTGCAGCGATGAATAGACCTGATCTCACAGAGGCATGACACACAGATATCCCTTTGCATATATTTGTACTTGAAACAGGTCAAACTTAATCTAGTACTCTTCAGTCTTTATGTTATGATAACATATTTGTTGTAGTGGCCTATTCCTTTCTATTCATGATGTTATTTGTTTGATGAACCCCCCTGATGGATGGGTAGACACACTCAAGCCTATTTGCTATATTTGCTTGGATGCGGTGCTGTCGGTGGACAGATCAAAGGTTTCTAAAATAACTGAAATTGTGTATGTCTTCAAATTATTTGAATTTCTCATGTATTTAATATTTACAGTAAATGCAGACAGAAAGATGAATCTGTTTCTGGATGTGGGCAGGGAATCTCTGCCCACATCCGGGGTGTTCACGGTTTCCCAACACAAATGAAACACATTTCACTTGGAAGTGGTAACTTCCAATGGAATGTGCCAATAATTGGTTGTGATGTCACCTTACATGTAGAAAAAGCTGTGCATCGGTAACAACCAGTCGCACAACACTGACAGTGATTGGTGGACACTTTCTTGATATACTTCTTAGGGAATTACCAGGATTATCAGTTTTTTTTTTACCATGGCTGGAAGCACTTCTGGATAATTTAATGAGTAAGTATGAGGAGCCCTATCCCCAGCTGTCTTATCCCGATTTCAGGTCCCCTGTTAAACCTCCAAGAAGAAGGAAAAAAAAGAAGCCCAGCAGTATAACCGCCTTTGAAGAGCAGGTTTGAGTATCGCTGCTTCAAAGGCTCACTGTTGTTTTTTAGCCTGTAGCCAAACCTGCGGGAGGTCTTCTCTAGCTTCCCTACCTGCTTCGGCGTGAGCTCAGGAGGGAGATGGCGCGCTGCTTCGCAGGGGGATGTTTCGGGAGCGAAGAACCGAGGAACCGAAGAACCGAGGAACCGGCCGACCTCGGAGCCAGGTCCACTGGGCACTGTCGAGGAAGCTCCTGCTTCTGTGCCTCAAGTTATTCGCTCACGCTCTCATGCGGTCCGGTAATTAGATTTGATTGAGGAGAATACAGATTTTGCATTCTCCATTGCCCCCTGCCTCCCTGTGGCTGTGTGCAAGTGGAATACTGAATTATGTAATGAGACGTGTTAAACTCCCGGCAAATTGCAGTGTATTCTTCCACTTTACCCTGATTTAGGGAGTTATTTTGTATTGTTGTTTCCCTGAGTGCAATTCCCTCTCAGAACATCGCATTCAGGCCATTAAGTGCCCGTCCCTTTTCAGAGGGTAATGCACCTGCTTAAACTGTTTTGTGAAACCGAATTTGATGACCATGAAGTGCTTTAATGCAATGCGCAATTTAAAATCGGTACATTTAGCACCGATCAAGTCGGTTTCAATTTGACTTTCTTTTTTGTTTTCAATTTAAAAAATAAATAAAAATCCCTCACCGACAGGTTTTGCAGATAGATGGACTGATTTAAGCAGTGTTCTGTAACTACACTTGGCTTTATAGCTTCAGTAGAAAATGCTTGAAAGGTTCTTTGTAGCTTCCAGCATACTTAAGAAACATACTTCTAAGAAATATTGTGCTACTAAAAGTGAGCATACTGTAACATTGCCATTTTAAAAACAGACAGCCGTAACACCCAAGTATAATATCTGCATACTGTACATTTAACAGCGGCTCGATTTAACTTATTCTGCATCAGCAACGATTAATGATAAGGAGCCAGTTTATAGCTTACAATGAATTGGAAATGACAGGCTTCTGTATGGACAGTTTTTTTCCCTGACAGCCAGATGCATGAAATTTTCTATTTGCACAAATCCCCGAACAGATAGTGGGGGCTTGCAGCAAAATTATGCCACATTAAAATGTATAACAGCCTGCGCAGGATGTGATGTGGGATGCTGGCTTCACATGGGGTTATTAAAGCAGAGGGATAATATTTGAGTGCTTAATTGAGTTCCCCTTACACGTCGGATGTCTTCTCCCTTGCTGGTGTTTTGCATTTTTTGGATTTGGGCTCGATGCTGTGGTGAGGTGCACCTGCTGGTTAACTCTTATTCCACTGCCTTTCGTTGAGTTTCGTATTTGTATCATTGTATCAGTTTTTTCGGTTCTTGGCAAAAACCGCCAACCAGCCCATATTATATTACATTACAGTATAGTTATATAGCTTACAGTTTTATCCAAACCGACTTACAGTTGATTCGACTAAGCAGGGGACTGTCGCCCCGGAGCAATGTGGGGTTAAGGGCCTTGCTCAAGGGCCTAATGGCTGCATGAATCGTATCGTTGCTACACCTGGGCTTGAACCACCAACCTTCGGGGTTCCAGTCATGTACTTTAGCCACTAGGCTACAGGCTGCCCCGCCCAATGGAGGCAATCGGAATAATAAGGAATCAGGAGACAGGGGCAAGTGGAACATAAGGTTTGAGGTTGTCCAGCATCTAAATTCCAGGGGAGAGTAGAGTGAGGAAGGGCACGTACTTGGAGGGAGAGAATCCGGAAAATTCCTGACACTCCGGCCCTGATCCTCGCTGAAGAAACAGGGAGTGCGTCGTCCCTCTCAAGATCTTGCGTTCGCGTTAGTGTTGCACGGCGCTCCAAGCTGTGGAGGTAAACGGCTCAAATTGTTTCTGCGAGTTGGCTGAAGACACACCTGGGAGTGCGTCCGAAGTGTGCGAGAAATCAATATCTGTTTAGCCCTGGGGTGCGCGCCGGCTGTTTCTCAATAACGTTATTAATTATTATTCCTGTCTGCAGCACTCCATAGGAGATCCACATGGGGTTTTCACATATTCATATATTCATGGTCTGCAAACAGCTGTGCCTTTATCGGGCGGGACCCCACACAGCCGTGTGCGGCATTGTTACTATTTGTTTTATCAAGTCTAAGTCTGTGTTCTCAGACTCCATTTCTTTCTTAGATCCCATGAGTCACAATCGCTCCAGGCTCAACGCTCGAGGGGGAAAGTTTACATAGGAATGAACAAAGTCTTTAAATGCGCACAAAATGTTGTCATACGTATATTAAAATCAAATAGCGATTTTCAAAATACCAAAAAGATGCTGTGTGGCTTATCGCACTAAAAACAGTTTTAAAACCCAGATTGGCACTTTTATTTAATTGCCAAGAAGCCTGTGGCTAACAACGGCTAACGGCATTAGCCTATAAAATGAAATCAATAACACCTGTCGTGCAACGTGATGTTAAAAGTGAAACTAAACTATTATGATCAAATATGTTGTCTGGTTAGTTGGTCTAGCTAGTTAGTCGACTTTTCGTGGTCATGGATCATAAAAGTAGCTGATGTGGGATTGAATAAGACAGAAGAAGATGTCAGGGAGTGATGCCCTCAGGCAATTGAGCTGGATCATCTATCCACTGTGTAGCCGGGTAAGGACAGTACTCGAGTCCTGTTCGGTTTATTTTAGCCAAACACCTCTGCTGGTCTTTAAATACATAACAATTGAATGCAATTTACTGACATTATTAATTTAAAAAATACTGAAATAGCAATTATAGGTATATGACGGTTCCCTCGTCAGAACAATGGCACGGGCAGGTTTGCTTCCCCTCTCGGAAGACACGTTTGTGATCTAGCACACTGAATGGTTAAATGAACATGAATATTGCAAAAGTGAGATCGGGGTGCGTACAGCACCTGAGCATGTTATGAACCGAACGGGGCAGGGGAGGTAAAACCGCAAAGGGGGAGACCGGGGGGCGGGTCATTCATCACGATGACGGATCCTTCCAGAAGCCGCGTTGAGCAGGCGCGCTCTCTCCGCCGTGGCGAAGGACAGGTCTGCGGGGAGCTTCAAGCAAACATTTTCCCGCTCCGCTGTGAGGTTATTTTGATGAGTAACCCCCCCGGGGAATTCTCAGGGGCCGGGAATACGCCGCGCGGAGCGAGACCTGCGGCTTTAAACCCAGGCTCCCTGCACACCTTCCGCCTTCAGTGAGACACCGAGAAGCCTCCGCCAAGGGTTGACCGGTCGGCATGCATTTTTAACAGCGCTGCCTCAGAAACAGAATTCTCTGAATGAAAAGAGGCCCCCGTCTGAATCTGAACAGTGGGCTTCGCATTTCGCTGGAGTTCACGGACAGTGAATGTGCTTATGTAAAGATGGGGGGTAAAACCAATTGCATTTGTGACTGGCGCAGTTCTGGTCTGACATAACTGACACTGCACGGACAGGAATGATGGATTATCGAGCCAGGTGGAGACTGAAACAATGCCAGGGGGCAGCGAGAGAGCCTTTATCGCTTTGTGGGGGCCAAAGCAATTGATGTCTGGAGCCAAATGACCGTGTAGGGGTCAGGTATAGAATCAGACGCATGCAAATGACTCCATTTTGGGGGGAATACGAACAGCATCCTGAGAGAAGGTAACCCCCGCTCACCTCCTGTCAGTGCCAAACTGCCGCAGGCCTGTGTTAAAAATGTATTAAACCGTAGATAAACAGCGTAGACGATCACCAGTATGGTGAACCGTGGCTTTTGCGGTCGACAGGAGTTTGTAAGAGTTTAGCTTCAGGCACATTCTCTCTGAGAAGTGGTCCATCTGGGCTAGGTGTAATCTTAACCCTTTAACCCTTTCGCAAATATGTGATGACAATGTTTAATTTATTAACTGAACACTCTAATTCTGATGTAACAAGCACTACTGGCGAAGCAATGCAGTTCTAGAAGACCGACTTAAAATTTTGAAACAAATAAACCTTCCAAAAGATGTATTCGTAATAAAGGCCAATTTCTGCTTTGATGACAAAGCGTCTGCTCGTTGGACGACATTTCTGCTTAATTTAGGCTAATTTCGGCGACCACAGTGTCATGTGGCATTGTTACTGTAGCAACCAGACGTCAACCCCAGAAGTGCTTTGCTTAGAACTTTGCAAAGAATCACAACACAATGATGAAATCCTGGATGTTTTGGAGGAGGAGGACATTTTGAATTTGGCCTTGTCGAGAGGAAGAAGAACGTGGTTGGTACGCCCGCTCAACAGAAGGAGGGAAAAACAGGATGAGTCCCTGCTTGTCCTGCAGGTGTCAAAATGCCCCTCCACTCCTCAGGACCCGGTTCTTCGTTTCGGTCAACCAATCACAGCTGCACGACTTCGATTGTCGCCTGAGACCTTACAAAAATCTGCAGGGAGGCCCACCTATCACTGACAAGTGGGCCTCACTTCAGAATTGTCGAATTAGCTTTTTCATTTGTCGCGCGACACCGTCGCCGAAACAGAAATTTGCCGTGACGCCAACATAGCATGAACATTGCTCCACATCCAATCTTCCATCTCACCCCAAACCACCCAAAACCCATTTCTTCCATATTCATATTTTCTGACTTTAACTCACTTACCTTTGACAGTACCACCAGACAATAAGCATTGAAAAAGAACAAGTGCTCCCAGTCCTCGCTGAATTTCACAGTTTCATGTCATTCCTTTATATTCAATGCCAATTGAACACATTACCAGAAACAGCAGAACTACATTTATGCTTTAACATGGATGAGTGTAATTTGCAAAGACAGGTTGTTTAATCTGTCCGGATCCAAGCTGTGTCACTATGGCTGTTATGAACAGAGGAGGAGGGAGGGCTTTTTGCAGAACCTGAGCCCATGAACTTTATCTGCTTTAGTCCACCCTTGTAAATATCATACAGTATTTATCAGGATGATAGTGATCTTCCATTTCCTGTATCAATGGTCTTTACAATATACTGTAATGTGAGTGCTATTGAATAGCTATATTCTAAAGGACCCATTTGAAATGCGGGGTGTAGATTAATCTTTTAGGAGGCATTTAGCATTCAGATATTAAGCGCAGGTGACTCGATTGAGTGAGCTCTGTCCTTGCTCACACTGAGGCCTAAGCATCATGTGGGCTGGATTAACTGTAACTGTGGTTATCAACTGAGGGAGGACAGGGATGATATGAGCAGCTTTTAACCAGTAGGAAAAAAACAACTAGAAATACTCTTTTATTGAATTTTTCCAAGAAAATATACAGTATATTCAAAGAAGCCTTGTAGCTTTTCTCCTTACTTCAGTGTATTTCCTTTCCTTACCCATTGTTTCCTTGTTACTGATATTTCAAAGCCGCAGGGCTACATATGTACATTTAACCTGCACACACTTACGCTTGTCGATACATATTCAGAGAAGCCGTGAAGCTTTTCTCCTTGCTTCAGTCCATTGCTCTCACTGGTCCCATTGTCTCCTCGTTACTGTTATCTCAAAGCTGCTCTGCCTGTGGCAGTTGATCCTTAGCAAGTTTGAGTGAGGAGCGCTGCGATTGGCTGTCAGGAGGAGACCCCCGTCGCTGCTGCCAAGACAACGGTTTCCATGGCAGCAGAAAGCCACGGACGGCGGTGCAGAGGGAAAGCTGGCTCTGGTGTGGTAGAAAGCCATTTTTGAACGCGGGGAAGTGGCCCTGCTCCTTTTACACGTGTGCCGTTTGACTTGATAGCTTTCGCACCGCAGTACATTTTCTTTCCCGGAGTAATGGCTCTTTCTCTTCGGCTGCATTTCACGGTAGTTTATTTCACTCTCTCCCGCAACGCTCCACTGGGCAGGGGGGATTTAAACAGTCTTCTGGCAGGAGCCATTCTACCCCACCGGGTCTCCTAAACACCCCTCCCGCACACACACACACACACACACACATAAAGGTCTAACTTTCTCCCTGCCTGCCTGTTGGATTGGCGGTGTCCGTTACTTCTCGACTTTGCTCCCAGATCACATTGTGCCGACTCAACCCTGTCTGAGCCTGTTAAGAAGATTGACAGCTGACGTGTCTTTGACTGATGGCGCCCCTGTTTGACTCCAGGCACTAAGACTGTGCACACGGGGACGAGATTGGAAAGGCTCATTAATTAACATATTTTACAGATTTACTACACGGGAAGCAAATGGCAAGAAGCAAACACAAAGTTCATCATCGAGATGATGGAGGCATTTATCATTGCTCAGGGTTTTGTCACTCTGCCCATGAAAAAAGCTCTTTTGTGAATTAAAACTTTCCATCAAACTTTTTTAATGATGAGGAATATTTTTGATTGTCTTTGGTAAAACTCTCCCGAGTAGCACCTTTTGAACTTTTTTAATGATGAGGAATATTTTTGATTGTCTTTGGTAAAACTCTCCCGAGTAGCACCTTTTGAACCTAGACGGATTTGTTTTGTGTTTGTAAATTGTCAAGCTGGCATTTAATAATCCCATTCTTATTCTTGGGAAGGGGGGGAAAACATACTTAAAAGCAACTCATCTCATACAGTCCTGGCCAAAGGTTTTGTCACATGAGTGGACAAAAGTGACAATTGCTAATTACCCAACTCTAAGTGTCTAAAGTTTATTAGAAGCTAGCAAAATGACATTTCAAAATTGTTACTAAATGTTACAACTTGATAATGATCAACAGGCCAGTTTTGGCTGGACAAAAGTCTTGTCGCAATGGCCAATGGAGTGGACGCCAGCAACACCTGTTTCGTCAAGAACTGTACGTCGGATTCTTGCTCGCAATGGTCTCCACGGTTGTATTGCTGCCCAGAAACCAGCGCTAAACAAGAGACAGCTAAGAAACCGTGTTGCGTACGCCAAGGCCCACAGCCTGACGGAAGGTTGGACAGCAGAAAAGTGGCAAAAAATTGATTTTTCAGATGAATCGGCAGTTGAGCTCCATCCCAAGCGCTGCCAATATTGTCGACGATCCTCTGGGCCTGTCTGGACCCACGGTTCACCCAGAAGACAGTCAAATTTGGAGGTGGAAAGATTATGGTTTGGGGTTACATCCAATACGGAGGTGCCAGGGAGATCTGTAAGGTGGATGGTAACATTAACCGTGCCAAATATCTTGCCTCCCAGTACATTCCCAACTACAAGAGGGGTCAGATTTTTCAACAGGATGGAGCTCCTTGCCATACCTCAGGTTCCACTATGAAGTTTCTCAGGGGGAAGAAGATCAAGGTCCTTCAGGGATGGCCAGCACAGTCTCCAGATATGAATATTATTGAGCATATCTGGGGAAGAATGAAGGAGGAAGCTTGGAGGACCAAGCCGAAGAACTTGGAGGAGCTTTGGGATGCCTGCAAGGTGGCCTTCCATGCCATCCCCGACGACTTCATCAACAAGCTCTACGACTCTCTGCCAAACCGGATGGCAACTGTTCTGCAGGCCAAAGGAACCCATACTAGATATTAATTTCTTAACTTATAGTCCATGATGAAATACTAGACTGATTTTTCATTTGGTATTTTATTTACTTTTTGAGAAAGATAAACTTTATTGATTATAATTTGATTTGCAACAAGACTTTTGTCCAGGTAGAAACTGGCTTGTTCATCATTATCAAGCAATACACCTTATAAGCATCTATGAAATTTTAGTTTTTTTCATTTGTGTTGTTTCCTAACTGTATTAGCTAATTAAGAGTTGGGTAATTAGCAATTGTCACTTTTGTCCACTCATGCGACAAAACTTTTGGCCGGGACTGTAGATAGATTGATAACCATCATGTTCTCTGGGGGAAAATGTTTATTGTACTTCCCAATTCAAAAATAAAAATGACAAAACCATTTGAAAAACATTGTAAAGGATGCCGTCTGCACAGGTGCATGGTTTGACAGTCTTCTTTTCAGACAACAAAATCCCATTCAGCGGAGGTCCTTATCATTCAAGTCATCGCATTTATCTGCTCTCAAGGCTAAAAACTGGGCCTTTTTCCAGTTTTCTGCACAAAAGAAATTACTCCTTCGACAGACGTTCCTAAATATATCTTGTCATTTGCTTTCTCACATGTAGTTTCCAGTAACCTCTGACCCTCAGTGAACCTGTACACAAGATAACGGATGGCTGACTGGGTGATTTGCAGTATATGCAAATAAGTGTTTAACCTTTGAAGACGAGTCTGCAGAAGTAGTCACCAGCCACCAGTGAGAGATTATGGGTGGCATTTCCATTAAACCAATAACTACTGTATTTGATTGTATTCTTAATGGACAATTTTCTCATTCTGAGCCAAGACCTACAATCAGCATTATATTCAGTTTTTTATTGAACTATGACTGCTGATTGCATTCATTATTTTCTTAATAAGGAGAATGAATCAATTAACCTTGTGCTGAGTATATAAAATAGTAACCAGCTATGAGGTAATAAAACTTAATCGAGTTAGCGCATTTGAAGGAAGGAATGCGGCATAACAAGATGGCTGATGACTCAATGAAAGATAGTGGGTCACAGCTGTATTCAGAGGTCTGGTTGTAATATAGTACTGCTGCCTCAGTGGCCTTCTTAATTATCTTCCTCTGAGGAAGGCTCTGCTTGTGATTCCCAAAATTATACTCAATAACTCCAAATGGTGCTTAATTCCAACCTTAAGTACGGCTTGCGTTTGGTATCTAATGTTTGTCGAAGTGTCTAGTTTTTAGTGTCCTCATCGCCAAGCATCCATGCCATCATGCGCCCAAATGGCAGGAGCTAAGCAGGTATAATTCATTTTTTATTTGTTAAAGACAAATTTTGAAATTCTCACACTATACTCACATATCTGTGGGCTCGACCGGACATTCCATGGTTTATTAAGGGCATAGTTAGAAGCTCAGAGTTAAATTAATTATTTCAGTCTACACAGGGTGCCTATTAGACTTGTATAAACTCTGTAGGAATTGAGAATTAACACAGGAAAGTGGCCATTTAATGGTTTAGTAGCAGTCCTGTGTAGAAACACATTGGCAGATGCTACAGTAGATGCAACATGGATTGTCGACACGGTTAAATGCTTTGTTTCAAGGCAGCCGAGGTCACGCAAAGCAAGGGATGAAATGGCTTGACAAGCTAATGTCAAAGGTCCAACATCGACGCAGACAGTTTGCCCATTCGCTCTAATGGTTACGTGCGTGGCAAAGGGGAAATCTATTTCTCCGTTCAACCGTGTCACGGTCCAGCTTCACTTGCGCCACACGTCACAGCCACCTATAGACCGCAACGTCATCTCAGAAACGTTAAGCTTGGGCGGCGATGAACAGAGACATACAATATTTCTCATGTTTGAATGGACAGGATGGTTGTCAGCCTAGCCTCGCCGCTAATCAATATTTGTCTGAAAGAGCGATCCGGCCCTCATTAACTTGCGTGACCTTGAGACCTTTGATCAAGGGCGGAACATCGACAGGCCCTGAAATGGCCCGGAGGCAGGCCTGGTGTCACTGTCCTGATATCCAGGGAGGTAATTAGCACTTCAGCTGTCAAAGCGCTGATCACGAACCACCTCCATTATGTAGGACAGCTTCCGTAGGCCTAGCAACTCTGCCCTTTTGCCTGAAGGTGGACATGGAGGCCATTTTGTGCCTATAAAAAAAAAAAGAACAGTTGTTCATGTATTGGATTACTTTTATTTTTGCTCTTAATTGAACTACACTGAAAAAGCTTTAAGAAACACCAAAATGGTGGCACATAATTAACTTTATTTGGTAATAATGAATGATTCAGTTCTATTCCTTTGGCTTGCACATATTGTAACTCTTTTCAAGGCTATATAACTCACACTCCATTTTAACAATCCCGTTGCTGCAGTACCAAATGAATTAGGTGTAATTGTGCAAACAGGAGCCTAGGACCATACATATTAAACTGACTTGGCGGTGCCAGAGTGTTTGCAGTTGGCCAGCAGGGGGCACTGTGAGCAGGTAGGTGAATCAGGACTCATTATCATTGCCATTGTAAAAACAATTCACACCGCGCTAATAAAACCAAGTGCTGTCACTCCAAAACTGTGTTTCAGAAGGCAGGGACCCGCCCTTACACGGCGTGTCTTAATTTTGAACGGCCACCGACACCAATGCGTTAATTTCACCGCTACAACGGAATACTACCAGACAGTGTTCACATGCAAGGTCAACCCCCCACACCCTCAACCCCTCCCACTGCCCACACCGTGGCTACAGCCGCTCCAGAGAGTGCAGGGCATGTCTAGAACGCGAATGCAAATGGCCTCTCAAGGGCGGTGTACTGTACAGCGTGTGAGTGGAGAGTTGTCAGCTTTCACACCACCCAGTGTCCCAGTGTCCACATTAATTAACATCTCCCCATGGCTGAAATTAGAGCAGGCGGCCCTGACCCCCTTTTTTCTCTTCCTGCTTTCCCCCAAGTGACCTCTCTCCCTCTCATTTGTGAGTGGGCTCTTTGGCCTGGCCATTCACTATATACATATATAAACCAAAAGTAAGTAGGTCACTTGTGGTTTTATAAAACAAAGGTAGAAAAGAATTCAATTAATTTAAGCACATTTTGAGAAGAGCAGACCAACGTAGAAACAGTATCATTCAATTTCTGCCCAAAAAAAACACATAAAGCTGAGTTTTACTTAAAAAAGAATCTTTGGCAACACTTTCCTCAAAATAGCCGTCATTGGCTTTAATTACAATTAAACCTATGGCTGGAGGTCTACCCAATTATTATGTTTTTTACATTATGTGCCTGCTATTTAAATTGTACCCCTATTTCAGGGTACTAATATTTTTGACTAATGGCTTCTCAGGTGTTTCTGATTAGTCATGTGTCATCAATCGCTACCCTAGTGCAGGTACAAGAAAACTTTCAGTATCTGGTCTTTATTCTAGGCTTTTGATTGCCTTCGGTGTCTGCTATTGGCATTTGTCAACATGAGGACCTGAACTGTGCTAATGAAGGTCAAGGAAGTCATTATGAGGCTGACAAATAAGAGAAAAACTGTCAGAGACATAGTCCAAACAATAGGCTTACCAAAATAACCTGTTCCGAACATCATTAAGAAGAAAGAGAACATTGTTAAGAAGACAGACTGATACCAAATTAAAGGAAGCGTTTGGTTGCGGTTATTGCTACTAAAATTGTACAACCAGTTATTAAGAGGGCAATTGCTTTTCCAGATTGGTGATATGGGTGTTTGATAACTTTTTTCATTAAATAAATTAAATAATGACATAAAGAATGTGTCTTCACAGTTTCCATTTGTCTGATATGACAGTTTGTCTACAGATCTGAAACTATTGTGACAAATATGCAATAATAGAGGAAATCAGGATAGTGGCAAATACTCTTCCACGGCACTGTATAAAATCGGCTCAAGAAATTAGCCACTACATCCTTTTTTGTTGACTGAAAAAAAAAACATCTAAGAAATATTTTTGACAGGAAAGGCCATTCTGTATTATTCATCTCTTCCATTAATTCCTCTCAGTCTGAGAGATGAGAAAATAACAGTGCGAGAACAGATCTTGAAATGGCACCAGACTTCATTTGTGTGTAATGAGGATATGAGGATGCCATGAATGCTTTAATTATTCTCAGATTAAATATGATTTCATTGCACTAGTCTCTCCATTTCTTTTTTTTTTTTGGCAAATAGTACCTCAGCCGTATAGCCCTTATTAGACTACTGCCTCGTTTTAGGTGGAGGGATTTTTTGTTCCCTTGCAGAAAAACATCAACAAAACTCTCTGGCCTGCTTCCCAATTTTTCCATTGAGTGGTTCATCCTGCTCCACTTTTCCAGAACCTCAGAAGCCCCGACACCCCTCATTAGTCCCTCGTTGTCAACGCCCAACACCCAACGCCCAACACCCAACGCCCAACCCACACACAAACACATACACACACACACACCTTTTCTCCTAATTTCGTGAACCGCAGTGGAATCCGACATGGTCCCGTTATTCTCTGTCTACTCCAGACAGAGGGTCCGTCTGCCTGGCCTTATTAGTTACGCAGCCCCTGGTAATGCCGTGGTGGACCCAGAAAAGGGACACCACTTTGGTGGGCTGACTCAGGGTTTCCATGGAGCTTTGGTGCTGTGAAGAAAGGGACATATTGAGTCCTGCTTTTCATCTTCCTAACTGGTTTTGCCTCACCAGCATTTGTTTGCACAGTTAACTCACCTCACAGGGTCTCAACAGGGTGCTGATTTTAAGATGAAAACAAAAAACCAGCAGACCCTGTAGCTCTCCAGGACCAGGGTTGGAGAGCACTGCTGTAAACTATTTAACGTGACATACGACCAAACTTGAGGCCAAACTTCAGACGTCAGAAACTGTAATGTCCCTTCACACGAACACGCATCTGCAGAGACAGAGAGGATTACTCTCCACAGTGTTTATTTGGAATGTTTTTTAAAAGGTGGATGAACTATCCATCCATTATCTTACCCACTTATTCATGGTCAGGGTCACAGGGGGTGCTGGAGCCTGTCCCAGCATGCTTAGGGCAAGAGGCAGTAATAAACCCTGGACAGGTTGCCAATCCATTACAGATGATAGAACTTCTGGCATGAAAACAGTCCACAGTCTTATCGTACACCGCTTAACTGAAGCTTACTCTGATTTACAGTCCAGTTAAGTCAAGTTAAACTGCTATCAAATGATATGCAAATCCTATTGAACCTGCAGGAGACAAATGTCTGCAGCAAATTGTAGATTAAATAAAAGGAAATTAACAATTAGGTTTTTCCCTGCTTTCTTTGAGTTAGATTATAATGGCAGTGCTTCTCATTTCTACCGTATCTTAAAAACACTCTATCTCATCCTCCAAATTGAAACTTTGTAATGCTGCAGATGATTATTAACGGCTCAAGATTAAATGAGACATGGGCCCTGGCTCGCCACAGAAGTGTGAATTTAAAATTGTCTGAGCAACGATATGGAGAAAGGTGCATTCCTGGTGAGTCGATGGGCTCATTCCAACCCCTTATTCTTCTCCTTTTTCTCCTTTTCTTTTCCCCTTTTCTTACCCCTAGCTCCACCCATTGGGAGAGGGTAGGAAAAGATTGAATAAAAAGAAGTAAAGACGGGGAAGTCGAATAAACATGAATTAGGTAAATAGAATATCCTTGGTTCTCCAAACGTCAGTTCGAAGCCACATCAGTTACATTCATGGCAGATGCGTTGTAGATAGGGGGAGGTGGACCCAAAGGTCGATCATTTATACGTCAGGCTTTGCATTTCCGCAAAAGATGTGCTGATGTTTTCTTGCTCAAAGCAAAGATGATGGAACTCAATCGATTTCTGCGTGAGGAACAGGGAAAGGAAAAAAGTGGCTATAGCCATATTGTCTGCTGTCATTGCCTCACTTATTTTAAGCACAGAAATAATGTAAAAGTATTCTGTGGTAGCAAATATGATTGAGGTTCATGGAAATTCATGATTGACAGAATATGGTAGTTCTGTCCATCACTATTAATTTATTGCTTCTCTCTCAAAAGCTTTTATTTTTCTTCATTGGCATGTTTGCTTGGGGCAATCTAAGAAGGGGTCTTGGAAGGAATACATTGGACAGGACAATGTGAATACATTATGAAGCCATTATGCATTATAAAAGGCTACCCATATGTTATGCCTACATTTTAAATGACCAAACTATGCCAGTCTACATGTCTACATACCCTACCAAGCAGAATTGGAATATGTTTGGCTTTTAAAAAGTGTGTCCTGCATATATGTATATGCATTTGAATATCCAGGATTTCATTAGATATTGTATTTTCTGCTGTCTCTGTCCATTATGTACAATGCTGCTTTTGTTATAGGTTTGCATGGGTTCTATGTAATGCACTCAGAACAGGGTTCCCCCGGAGCATTGCATACAAGTAGATTGGCTCTAATGTCCTTGCTAATAATTCCCACTTCATTTGATATTCATGCGGGCGGGTACTAGAGGAACAATGTCATTTCAATGTGATCATTAAAACGGACGGCCTGGATCTGTCGTTCAGGCTTTTCTCTTCTAATGACTTTAAGCCGTCGAAACTGAACCTTCATAATGTGATTCAATAATTGGGCTGTTTTAGTAAGGCTACTTCAACTTGCCATTAGGGTATCGTTTGAGCAGGGGGAAACAATTATAATGACCTGCGGCTAGGCCTAAATATGATTAAGACAGATTGTCTTCATAACAGATTTGGATTTATATTTCTTGTCCATTTTGATATTTTGGGATTTAGCAGGAAATAAAGTGTATAATATACTGCAGGACAGTAATCTCCCAATAAGCTATAATAAATAAATAAACATTTGAAAGTTAAGACAATGCCTTGTGGGCCAGTAAATATCTTATATTAGTCATGTCACTAAGTAAGCATAATATCCCATTAAAAACGGTCTTTGCTATAGATGATTTATTCGCAGAGTCTTTCCATGACATCATCCTCACTGTGACATGTTAAAGGCAGCTCCAATGGGTTTTGGTGATAGCTTGTTCCCTCAGGCAGGTGCTGGGCACAGTGGCAAGGACAAGCTTATGGAATGGAGCTGTACCGCATGCTCGAAACGAGATTGGCTCACGTCAGGGATGCAGAAATCATTTTAGACGTGCAGAGACCCCCCCAGGAGAACCCATAGCTATTTTAACACATGATAGCCATGAAAGCCGCAACAATATAGCATAAAAAAAAATGACTTATAAAATTTGATTTTACAGTAAGCGATCTGCAATTAGCAACAGGGAGGGAAACTAGCTTGGTGCCGTTACCTGGTCACGTTGTTATTACAGCACCGACAGTAGGCGCAACAGAAAAAGCATGGCTATTAATTCAGTTACTCTTGGTCTCTATGATAGAATTTTTGTTTTAGGTATTAGCCTAGTTCAGTGGTGTCAAACTCAATTCCCAGGGGGCCGCAGTATCTGCAGATTTCCTTCCAATCAGCTGTCAATGAAAGCCTTGAGAACAAGGTTTGTGGATTCTTTAGCCAATCAATGAACCATAGGTGCCGATAACATCCCAAAAACCAGGCCCTCCAGGACTGGAGTTTGACACCTGTGGCCTAGATAAATGGGCTTTAAAGCAAAGCAATCAAGGTAAATATAAAGGAATGTAAAGAAATTTAATCTACTCCCACTTGAATTGCATGTAGCCCTATATTGTCTTATGGTATCAGTAGCATGCTGTTTGAGACAGGAGCTTATACATACATCTGTACAATCAAGGTTATGTTGTGATTTTGAAGTAACAGAAGTGGAAAGTCCAGGGATCAGAATGTAAAAGTCCTGCCATGTGGATCTTTCACCCATGAACTCAGCCAACTGATATCACTCATTACTTCTACCTCCTGGCTGAGGAGTAATTTTCAAATCCAGGAAATTGGAACAAAATACTGGCAGGACTTTTACTTTCTGAACCTGGATTTTTAATCATTTTCATGGTGGTAAAATCAGTGACTTGCCATCTGGATCTTATCAATCTCATCAATGATAAGATCCAGATGGCTAAGATTCTCATTCTGTCCGAATCCTCTTTTTTCAGCCCCAGGGTAAAATTCAAGATGTTCTCTTTCTAAGGCGCCACTGTTGAGCAGCTTTTAAATAAATGTTTAAAAAGTCCCGCCTTAAAAAAATAACTGATATAATGATACCATTTACAAATGAAATACGCCAAAGACCAGTGGCCTGAGACATCACCTGAGCAATACTGGTATTGGTATAGGTGTAAATCTAAAACTTTAAACAAATGAGCAGCATGATAATGAAGACTGTAGATGGAAAGTCAGAAGATGGAACTTCCTAGTACTGAACCAAGCAGATCTCCTGTGCCAAGATATTGAGCTCGGTAATGTTCTACCTGTCAGGGAACATTAGCATCACGAGTGTTCTCATAACCTGTAATAGTTCACATAAGAAGGGTGTACGTATATTACAAATGTGGCATATCAGAGCCCAGACCTAGTGAGTACAATATAGGTATATCTCCAAGCTTATAGGTGTCAAATAAATCTAATAAAGACGTGACAGAGTGCGAGATTGATTGACTGTGCCCGAGTCGTCAGCTTGGTGCAGGAGCCCGACCTTTTTCCTTGGATGAATAACTGCCGTGATTGAATTGATCCATTTTACAGACTGTACGAAATGGGTATTGACAGCACCATGCCACCCTCTTCCTCTTTCTGACATAGGTTGGGGTGACCTACGATGCCGTACGTCATGATTTGTGCTGTTTTTGCGCAAAGACGAATCCATCAAAAAACTCAGCGATTGATAAACCAGATCACAGAAATTCTTAAGCTTATGGCAAATTGACGACCTGTCAACGTTTAAGTGCCTCAGAGGTTCAGCGCGTATATCAGAACGGGGAAACTTTTTGAAATAGTGCCGTAGCCCAACCTTGCACACAGAGAACATAGCGAGCTTTGAGTTTGAGAAAATATAGGGTCCAGGAAACAACTGTAGGAAAGAATTAGAAAAAGACAGCTTTTGTGTCCCCAGAGCTGTCCGACAGATTCAGAAGTGTATGGGATTTCTCAGCATGGCTGGTTTTTACAGTGGGTGTAATGCTATTTTTGTCTGAGGTGGTGGCAATGCTCGCTGTGGCTTCTGAGTGGTCGTAGGTGTCAGGACACTTCAGGGAAGACCAAACTCATCTGGAGGAGTCTTGCCCTGCTTCATGCCTGACAATTTACAATTTGAAGATCCCTTGAAAATGGCCTTTGATGTCAGTAATGTGTGTGCTGGTTCTCCGAATTTATCATCTGCTGAATTCTTTCTCAAAAAAGAGACTTCAGAAAGATTTCTTCTGGCCCTTATGCCCTGACATACTTCCTCTTTATACATTTTATGGAGAATGAAAGTCTGTTATTGATGTTATGTAGTATATTATTTCAAGAATATGACATGCAGATTATAATGTCAATATTTGACTGGTGATATAAATGAACTTGGGCTCTAAACACAGTTTGGAATTGTGCCAAAGTATGATTGTGCGTGGCCCTAACAAATCTATAACAGCTAAAGAATTATGCGCTAAGTTATAAATAACAAATGAGAGCTTATAGATGAATACATGTCTGGCACCAGTACTGTTTTACTACTTTTAGTATGCACATTTTCACTGTTTTAAGATAGGTGGTATCACACATCTCTCATGCTGCTGGCTTTTTTAAATTGAATACATGTCTGGCACCGGTACAGTTTCGCATGTTGCATATCATTGCTTTAAATATAATTGTAGTCTTTTAAGATAGTTGGTACAACACATTGCTCATTTTGTTACCATTCTAAGATTAGTAATGGCCCTGCCTTAGCTGATAAGCAATGTCCAATATATAAAATCCGCCCCCACCCCCACGCCTGCAACTGCAAGCAATCCCACTCCCCAAAAAACAAAAAGGGTCCCAAAAGCTTCCGCGTAGAGCCCCCCAAAAGCTCAGGAGTGTCCCTGGATACACAGGTACCTTCAGGCTTCATTTAACACTAAACATTTTGCTACGTGGGGATCAATCTTGCAGGATGTTTTCCTTTATCCCAGTATACTCATCTTTTCATTCTTTCATCGTCTTTGAGAACATAATTTTCTCGGTTTTCATTATTTTGCAGATATTTATTTATTCCTAGGCCTGTGGAGTTCCTTTTCCTCCTCTTTTTCTTGATTTTTCAGTTCTCCACCTTTATTCCTCATCAACTATAAAACCGACAGGGCTCATAAAACTTCCCTGTATGGCAACTGACGGCTTTATTTCCTTTTTAAAACCGTTTCACGCCGTACGCTTGTGAAAAGTTAGATGACATTCAGAGTATAACAAAAAATGATTTTTGAACGCGAGTGTAGATCATTTTGAAATATATTCGGGATCCTTATTTTCCTCCAACGTATCCTCCTAAGACCCAGAAGAAAAAGTTTAAGTATGTAAAGTTTTCTATGCACCATAATAAAAGTGCCTTTTGTGACAAAAACGTGTTGCAGTTAAAACATTTTCCAAAATATTCATTAATTTATTGAATGTCCCTTATTTGTGCAGGGTTCAGCATAGTAGTATATGTCTTGGGATGATATACAATCTTATGATCCAATCTCCCCATTATACTGCAGACCAGTGACTCCATTAGTTTCTACAAGCACCATCTTAGTTTCTACAGGCGGTAATCTGTGATGACAAATATTGTACAAATAGTATATTGTTCATGCTTATGTTCCATGTATGAATTTTACTTTTAAGAGTAGTTTAGAACTTAATACTGAATAGCACTGCAATGTGAACAGCTTATTTTTCATACCATGGGATTAGTGACTTTGTGGAAGAAGATGCAATGCCATCCTGCTTTGATTCCTCTGTTGTTTTATTCATTGCATGAAAGGTTTCTCTATAACAAATTCCCCATCAGCTCAGATTAAATGCACAACACACCAGTGCTAAACCGACTTGCTCTTTGGTATACATATCTATAATGTAAAAAAAAAGGAATGCTTCAATTGTGTACACGACTGCTCAGTTCTTTACAAATGTACACACATATCCCACACAAGGATTTAAGTTAGAGGTTAGCAAAATCGTTGGAGGGGCCTCATTCCTTGAGCTGAGTCACTGAAAGCCTGAAAGGATTTTATTCCCACTGAGTTTTATATTAGCAGAGTAAATAGGACTCCTAGCAGGAGCGTAGGGGGATTGCTGTAGCTGGTACGTGCGTCGCGGCTCAGAAAGGCAGCCTGTGTCCACGTCCCTTATTCCAGTGACAAAACAAAATCCAATTATTTCCTCGGAGCTGTGCTTTCTGCTTCCCCTCGAGCCCCGGCGAATCGTCTTTACCTTTGATTTCCTGTTATTTCGGCCACGCGCAGAGGCCCGGCTTACGCTTCTCACCGGAAACTTCCGGACGCCACACAAAAACCGACACGCAGGTTCCTCTTAAGAGCGACCCGGGCGACCGACGGCGGATCGTTTGACCCGTCGATCTGCAGAACCCCCGCGCCCATCGGCCGATAGAAGATGGCACTTAGGCTCAAAATCCGTCGGCATCCGTGCCAGATAGCTGCTGCCTCCTTGGAGGAATTAATCACCTCATTCTTATCCCGAACCCGGGTTTTTCTTTATTGGCAATTTGGCAGTGGCTTGCACCCCTTGCAATTCCCCAACTTCTACTCTAGCCTCTGGCTGTGAGTTGCTTTTTGGCAGGCATCACGGAGCAGTGGGTATATATTTATTTGGTTGAAAGGCAGAAGCCATTCCAGGGAAGTGACATCCAACCAGTGGTTTGTGAACCCCCCCGCCCCCCGCCTCCCACTGCCTCTGGCGCAGGATTTTTATTGCATGGCTGAGCAACGATGACATCGCCCAGGCCTGTGAAGTGGGACCACGCAGCTAAAAGTCCCCCAAGCAAAAAGCAGCACAGCTTTTTCAGCTAGGAAACTCTTGTAATACAACAGCACTTATTAATCTTTGCTCATCAAGTTTTGAGTCCCTGATTCCGGGCCCTTTGGGGGCAGGGGGGGGGCTGGAACGACCTCCCCCCCCCCACCTCCCTTTCCCTCTCCACCTCCATCCTCCTGAGGTGGAAATTAGGTTTTCTTGACAGCTACTGTCAGGTAGGATGTGCTAGCCGGTGGCTAGAGGGGTGAAGTAAAGTGAGGACAAAGTCATCCTGAGGGATGTTATAACATCCCATTTTTTTATGGAGAATGGGACATGAGCTCATGAAGGTGAAATTCGCTCCAGAGCAGTGTGACTGACAGCTTGCCCGATCAAACTTTCACCCCATGCATGGATTCACACCATCTCCGCTCTTCTGATCCTCCACTCTACCGATTCCGATACCGAGCGATACAACGTTCTTCCCTTAGGGGCAGCCAAAGGAAAACAGTTTCTCTTTCCAGGTTCTTAGGAGAGGGGGCTGGGATTAATCTGTACAGAAAAGGGGAATTATTCTTGACGTTTTGCGTCTGTCAGTCTTCCTAGTCCTTGCGTAAATTTTAATGGACGTTGACTGCGAGATCGGCTGGCAGGCATTGCGAAAGCATTCCGTTAGGAATGGCTGCAGGCTACCCTCTGCTTCCTGCATGGCAAGTGGACTTATCAAGGGACGAAACGCACGGGAAAAGCCCAGCTTCAAACACACAGCCTACAAAGTGCCAGCTGCTATCACTGCTTAAGAAGATCCTAACACCAGAGATACTGTGTTCTCGGACTGCAGCGCAAGACATTTTTAATTATTACCGAGCCTGTACACTTCTGATATTTGCATAATAAATCCTACCATCATAGATTGAGTTATTAAATTGTGCCTTGGCTCAGAGAATCTTTTTAAGGATGTTCCAAGCCCACTATGAAGACAGAAACTGTATATATTATTCAGCCTAATTCTCTGTCATTTGCTTAATGTTAAATCCCAAGGAAATGCATTATGTAATATCTATTTTGGCAAATGACACACAAAATTGTAATGATAATTTGTCACCATGTTAATGTCTGCAAAAAATGAAAGGGAGAGAAATGTTTGATTTGACTTACAAAATACTTGTCAATATATAATGAAACCAGTATACTTGTAAATGATCATTGGATGCCACAACATCACAACATGTTTGGATATGATCTTGATTTCTCCTTCATGAGTGTCAGGAGATGTTGTGGACAAAACATTTATTGAAGCCAGACAATATATATATATATATAAATAAATATATATATATATATATATATATATATATGAATGAATAAATGAATCCCATGCTGGATCATTTTTCTTTGTCATTTTATTGAAGTTTAGTTTCTTTGATCCATGAAACCTTAAACACTAAAGTATTATGCATAGATATCCACTATATGGCTCATGTATACACTGTGCACATCATTGTAAGGGGTGAATATCTGCCAGACACTGTGTATGTGTATACCCACACACACACACACAAGGTGTTGTATGTCAATATCCTTGTATGTCAATACCTTTAAACAACAATTATTTCCCATGATTGCCTGTGTCCGCCATTTTATTCTCGGTTCCTCTCTCTCTGCAGCCACCACCCCGCACACCTACAGCACAGCAGCCTGAAACGGGAGTCACGAAAGCCTGTTTCCGCGGGGCATCGATTTTGTATGGAAACTTTATCGGCCGCAGTGTCCGCTCTGCTAAATGGAAAGGCCGATGCTGGCCGCCGTGCTCACGCCACGCTGGTGAGCCGCGCGCGATGGCGGTAATGGAACAGTGCTCCTAACGAGGGGGGACGCTAATGAGTCACGTGACCATGGCACGGGTGCAGCTGATGCCAGAGAGCAGAGCACGCACAGTCCAAACCCAGCAAGGAAAAGCGGGAATCTGGACACCTGGAAATCTGGGACTGAGAGACATTTTCACATAAACAGACTAATTTAACCTGGTTTAACCTGCATATAGCCTGGATGCATCCTAGAGGGCTACTTTTCAACCAGATATAGCCAGGTTTTCAACTGGGTCAATCAAGGTCTAGTTATTCAGGTGAAAACCAGGTTTTTAGCCCCCTAGGACGTACCCAGGTTATATTGAGGTGAAGCCTGAGCTAAATTGGGGTTAAATTAGTCTGTTTATGTCAAAACTTCTCATTTCCAGATTTCCACTCCTCTTGATGTCTAGATTCCACCTTCTCCTCACTGGGAGGCAGGTGGAGGGCTTTAGCCAGAACCAAGAAACCGCTCTCTGCAGGCAAGAGGATACAGGAGGGGAAACCACTGGGCAATGCCTTACTTATTACTTACTGGGCAATGCCTTATTTATTCATTCTCATCAGAAGTAAGAGATGCAAACATCACTGCTGTGCCAGTAAGACTTTAACAATGAAAAGTGTGATTAGAAAAGATTAGAAGACAAAAAGAAAAAGAAAAAAGAAAAAAATGGCAATGATGAACATGCATTGTCTGGGGAAATAGGCTGTGGAATATTTTATTTTCAGAATAAATTATACAATTGTGCTCAAAATGAAGGGGTAGAATCCTTCCAAGTATATTGCTATTAAATTGTAAAATGCAATGGTTATCACAAAATCCATAGTGTCCTTTTTATTTTTATTGGGGGAGGAACCCTTCAATTTTCCAAAATCTACTTCTGCCATGAGGGAGATATGTTTAATGCTGCACATTTGAGAAGTAATTATTATGTTTCGGACTGCATAGTCTCCTTGGGACTTGGGGGTCAGTCACGCTGTGAAAAAGGGTGAATTGCTAACTTCAGCAGGTGTCACACAGCAAGCCTAAGCAGCTCCCAGCTATTCCTGCAACCTCTGCCATGTAAATGAGCGCGACAAACAAATTACAAACCTGGGGAGTGAATTCCAGCAAGAGCCTGCCCGGTAAATAATCAAAATCTTTTCTCAAGTACAACGCTATACAGTCACTCATTTTAAACTGCTCGAATAAAAATGATAAGCATTCGTAATGGAACATAATAGAACCATCCATAACAAATGTCATTTTTTGTTTTGGTATTTGTTTTGCTTCTCTCCCCAGGACTATCAGACTTGGGTCGTTTGCTTTCTCTCCCAGAGCCCTGGCAGTGTTTCCCTGTATGAACAAAACATCAACAATGTACTTACTCCGAAAGAAGAAAAAAAACGGAACAAGAAACCAGAAGGAATTATGAATTATGGAATCGAATCTCAGATGGCAAGTCTAAACTAAAGTTAATATCTTGCATCATTTTGGTGAGCTCCAAGGCGAAGATGGGTTCAGTAATTATGCAAACACTACTGTCGCTGCTGAATAACACAAGCTGTACGGCCGCGGAGGTGAGCTTTATCAGCGATTGGACAAGAAGCCCAACAATGTTTTACACCTCCTCTGCAGAATAACTGAAGCTTATCAATCGAGTCGTCCATCTGTTCCAGGAAATAAAGTTTTGTTCAACTTGTGACCGATCCAGATGGATTTCCTCCATGAAATTTTTCCAAGAGCGTTTTAACGCTGGCATTAGAGAGCATAGCTTTAAAGCCAAGATAAATCTCATCTCAGTCCCTTATTTAGGGGACGTGCAGGGGGAGGCTTGAGATGATGAAGGCATTAGGAAAAAACACAAGCTGCAGAATCCCGCAGCTACTGTGAAATTTACTGAGGCACTTTGGACAGTCAGCTCAGATCCAGAGATAAAACTTCACTGCATTCAATTATGAGAGCTAATTTCATCACATTTTTTTAAACTGCAGCATGGTGATATGTACATGGTAGAGGCAGGGTGAACTAAGGCAAAAGCTTGCTATTAGCCAGAGTACCTACAGTACGTGTGTTTGGTCTGTAAGCCTTAAACTGAAAACCTTAAACATAAAATCTTCAGATCTGTTTTTAAAATCAGATTTTTTTCCTGTGCTCAGATCAGGTTTGTGTGTTTGGAGAACTTGTGACATAAGTCAAGCTTCGTGTTGCATAATAATGCCTTGACAAATGCCCCACCCCCCAAAAAAAAAAAAATCTTTATATAAAAACATTACTGACTGATTTTGGGGGTCAGACAGACGTTTTAACAAAATACTTGCCTTCTTCAAGTGTTTCTTGGCATCAATAAATATATACCATATACCAATATACCATAAATATAAGAGCTATAGGCCTAAAGTGTGGTGGCCATACAGAAGAATCGAAGGGTGAAATATTTTGCTATTGAACAATGGGACCAGGCCAGAAAGTAATTCAGAAGCATATGAAATGGGTAAGATATGCAAAAAGTGAGAAACAATGGACATCAATCACAGATAAGCACATAGCTATTACATTTGTAATGCATAATTTCCCGTTGAACTGCTCTTTAATTGTAGCCATTTGCATGTCGCATGCTTTTTAAAAAAACGGCTCTAAATTGTTCCCAGTAACGCTTGGGATGGCACATTACCCTCCCCACCCCCCCCACCCCCCCTTCCTTTGTCACGGTGGTATTAAGTGTAGATATGCTTTAGGTATAGATTTTAAACCACCAAGAAAAAATGGTAAAAAAAAGAAAGAAAAAAAAAGCAATCGCCTCCTGCTGTCCCACTCTATTAGTCAGGAGCACAAAGAAATACTTAAAGTTATGGATTTAATTAAGAAGCAACAACAAAAACCAAAGTCTCCCTTCATTTGTCTTTTGTGGTGTGGCATTCTAATTCTGTAAACATGGCACTTATTTCTCCGCCGAATGATCAGTAATAAAGTGCCGGCCATTAACTTGTAATAGCATCCCTTCTCATGAAATGCCGAAGATCGATACGGGGGGAAAATGAGGAGAGTGAGTGTTAATAGACTGTGAAAATCTTTAAGTATTCGGCTCGGACCGGGTGAGAGGCTGCATGCTAAAATAGACGAGTCGAGATGGCCATTTCTGTGGCATCGGGATCTCGGCTGGATCTCCAGATTACATAAATTCCGACCGCCCGTCCGTTTCACACGCCGGCGCGTCTCAGAAATGAATTCTCACGCCAAGATATATCGTAACCATCAGAAAAAACACACTATTATGCCTGTCTCTGAGACGCGCGATTTACTTAACAACTGCATTTCCAGTGTAAGTGGGAAAGGCATGTGGAGGCATGTTTCAGATTTACTAACCAGTCACCGTGGCTGGATTCGCAATTACGACCTATTTCTAAGAGCTATGATGCAAAGACGGTTTTTATATGAGTATATATATGACTGGGATGGAAAAGCCGGTGGGGGGGAGGGGGAGTGGCAGAGGAAGGCGCATTTTGCAAATTGAGTCCATTAAGTATTCCACTGAATCTGCTGAAGCCAATATCATGTGTGAGCCTCATGCTTGCACAGAAATATTTCAGTATTTCAAATGCATTACATCGTTTTCCATCTTTCCGTAGGCTCCACGTATCATTACAGTTTAACTGAGCACCGTAAAGAACATCAGTAGTTCCATAATTCGACAGGCCAATAGTGATGTTATGTAATTAAACCATACACATAAACACATTCTCTCATGCATATTAGATCCTGTGGTAGTAGTTATAATTTCTCACCCGTAAAAAAATCCAATCGGATTAATGCATTAGCATTACTGTTATTAGTAACAACAGAATAATATGTTTATTTGACAGAAGGTGCAGCCACAGATGTAAAACAAGGGTGCGCAATTCTCTCTAGTCCTGAAGGGTCAGCCTGGTCACTGGTTTTTATTCCAACCATTTACCTGTGCTACTTCACTCCTGTAGTTGACCACACTAAAATCTTTAAGATTCACAGTCTATAGAGACTGCAGCTGTGGCTGGTGCTTATACAAATGTCAGATCACTGAATGATTGAGCCGTTGTCGTGCACACCTGGTCTAAAATAACAGCAAATCACCTGTTCCAAGCCCGTACCCACTATTAGTGACTCCTAAGTGGAAGTGCAGGTATGAGCCTTCTGGAATATTCCGGACTGGTGCTCTCCCTGTCCAACAAACTCATATGATACCCATTTCCCAGACCAATTACATCTGTTATATATATGCTGTTTCTTTGTGCACCAAAAACCCCAACCAAAACCAAAGAAACCTTTGCTTTAACAATAATACAACGCAACGCAGCGCAGAGAGGTGTTAGCAATGCAGGGTTGCGGGCATTGCTCAAGGGCCCGACAGCTGTGTGGATCGTATCATGGCTACACCGGGGCTTGAGCCACCAACCTTCCGGGTCCCAGTCGTGTACCTTAGCCAGTACACAGGCTTCCCGCCCAAACCGCTTTTCAGTGTGCGCTCTCACCTGCGCATTTGCGTCTCCTCCTGGTGTTGCTCTAACTGCCTGTCGTCTAAATTACACACATCTAATTTTCGTTCAGAATAACAGCGTTAATTAGGAGCTCGGTGATCTTCCTCCTCTAAGCTATTAGAGGTGTGAAGTAATCACCAAGGGGTGGGAAAGGGGGGTGCACTAATTGACAGGTTGGTTAGGAAGACAAATAGCAGTAAGGAGGCGCACAGTGACGCAGACTAATAGAGTTGTTCTGCCAGTTTCATTGGTCACTGATAGGGTGTTGTGCACTGAGTCGACACCCTACTGAAGGCTAAAAACATCAAGGGCTCACCTTGGGGCTTAGGCCCACAGCCATTTATCACCAATACAGAGCCACAGCCGGTACCTCACACCCACTCTAAAAAACGCTCTCTGTACCCTGTCAGCTGGCACGGTCAGCCACCGTGTTCAGCTGTTTATCAAAGGTTTCTGTCTTCTGTTTCTGTGTAATAAATTGAAAGCTGTAATACTTTTAACTGTAAATACTTTGAGAAAGGTATTTTCTACTGTAGCCGCAGGATAATCTACCGAGTCAGGTTTTGAATGAGATTCTTGAGTTTAACAAAGCTGATTTATCAAATTCTAATTTAATTAAAAAAAAAGAAAATCTGAATTGGCATATTTCTGTGAAAGTATAATATTCCATAAAAAGAAACAGGAGCCGTCCATGTTGTTTTTCCAAGAATGTCACATTATTAAAAAAATGTCCACGGAAGTTTTTTGATCGCGCACATCAAACAGTAATGTCTTCCGCACACGGTGTGGCTCGGTTACACATCACAGTCTGCGCTCACCCTTATTCGGCCTACAGCCTGAGATGCACCTGTCTTAAAATAACACTTCAGTGGAACACATCTTTTCCGTCACAAACAACACCTGGAAGGAAACTGACGTGGGCTGACGGCTTTAAAAGTACCGTTTGCACCAAGAACGGCCTATGTGGGGTGAAGCTGCACTGACTTCACCTGGCACGCTAACTCTCTACTGAGAAGCGATGTTCTGAAGAAGGTTATTTTCTCTGACAGGTACCCCAGTCGAAATGAGAAAAAAATAAAAATGATATATTTATATATATATATATATATATATATATATATATATATATATATGACGTCATGAGGTAATCTAAATCAATGTAGGATTCCCTATCTAGCTAAACAGAACTATTATTGCGTTTGGGAGTTTGATATTACACTAATGTAATAAAATAGAGATAATAAATATATTGCATTCTAATGGTAGTTAGGTATGCACATATTTCATTTTTGAACGATGCCTTTCATTAATACTTTTCGATGTGACTGTGTTTTTGTCTTGTCAAACACTGCAGTCTATCAGCTCTAGAATGCAAATAATAAGCATTCATCAGCATCAGTTAGGGTTGAGTTATTGTAATAGTTACTGTATATTCATTAGTGGCCATCAGATTCCCCTGTTTCTCTTGCCAGAGTGCATTGCAGCCTACCTTTATAGCTAGGCTATCTACTGATCTACAGGTATCAATAGACGTTTGAGACTGTGATAGACGACTCCAAATGTCACCGCTGATTGTGGTCCAGCCAACAACAGACGTCGGGGATATCAGTTTACAGGAAGAGACTAAATTACAGGTGCTATCTCTGTAGAAGTACAATCAACAGCCCTGTTTACTACAACAGTTAGGAAGAAACATCGGTGTACGACTCGCAGGTCAACTACAATGACTTCACCTTGTCTGGGGGAGATAAGCTTCCATAGCAATCAAATGCAGGCAGGCTTCAATAAAGGTGGTCTGCTGAAAAGCAGCCTTTTATTAGGCTCTGGATAAAACAGGCTCAAGCAAACGCACCTCAGCCAGTGATGTGTCATGGACAGACAGCTGAGGGGTGATATAAGCCCCTTTACCATGATTTTAAAATCTAGGTGCCATAGAGTATAAGCCCCAAAATGGCTTCTATGTACCTTGTGAACATTTCATAAGGTACAGAGAGGACGGGCAGTGGGTACAACTGCCTCATATGCCAGTTCGAAAATCCAGGTTCCAATTTACAATTTCCAGGTGAAAATCTTTGTTCTAATTTACCTGGATTTGCTAATTAGCACAATTCTTCAGCCAGGAGGTAGGACTAATTAGTGAAAGCAGCTGGCTTACAATGGAAGTCCATTGCTGGAAGAAACACTTGGCAGGACTTTTACTTTCTGGCCCCAGCACTTTCCACTGCTGGTCTGTATGGGGGGCAAGAACTTTTAGTTTAGTTTTAATTTGGAAAATCTGGATGCCACAGAAGGCCCTAGAAGAGATGGTGTCTCTTGGATATGTTCCAAAAGGACAGCAGCACAACTGCCAAGTACACTCAGTGAGCACTTTATTAGGTAGACCTGTGCACCAACGTATTAATGCAAATACTTAATCAGCCAATCATGTGGCAGCAACTAAATGCCTTAAAGCATGCCGGCATGGTCAAGAGGTTCAGCTGTTTTTCAGACCAAATGTCAGAATGGGGAAGAAAAGTGATTTTGACCATGGAAGGATTGTCGGTGCCAGACAGGGTGGTTTGAATATCTTTGGAACTGATCCCTAGAGTTTGCAGAGAATGGTGCGAAAAACAAGAAACATCCAGTGAGAAGCAGTTCTGTGGACAAAAATGCCTTGTTAATGAGAGAGGTCAGTGGAGAAGGGCCAGGCTGGTCACAGCTGACAGGAATGTGACAGTAATGCAAATAACCACACATTACAACAGTGGTATTCTGAAGAGCATCTCTGAACACACAATCTGTAAAACTTCCCAGCGGACAGGCTACAGCAGCAGAAGACCAATAAATCGAATAAATACCAAATAAGGTTCTCACTGAGTGTATTTGTTGCTCTGTCTGTATGGGTGAGCCGGCACTTTTAGCACTCTGAGATTTTGAATTCACAGTAGCTCTGAGCAAGATCCTGGCTATGTTGGGGATTCTATTTTTGAAATTAGGAGGGGAATAACAAATCTCGTTGGGCTTTCAGTCCCTCTGGGGAACGAGTGAACTGACTGTTCAGGGACTCACTGTACCTTCGGTATCCGGCCAATAATGCAAACTCGGCCTTGGAACAGGAGGCAGGCCCGGCTGAGTGTCCATGTAAAGCTCTACCCCGAGGTCTCCTCATGAGCCTTTCACGTCAACCTGAACCCAATTAGTACGGGCTCCCTCTCTCTGTTGTGCAACCCCCAAGAGTGAAGTTGTCATGCACTGTACCTCTGGGTTCTCCCTGGTCCCCGGCTCATGATTTCAAGGGTGGCAGGTCAAAATTTAATGATAAGGAGCTGTGCGGAGCATAATCCTGAGGATCGGCGAGAGATCATTAGCGGCACGTCTCGATAGTGGAGCATGGTAGGATTAGGGCACGGATAGCAGGGATGTAGAACATGCGTGATCAAAGCTAGAAGAGACCTCTGATGAAACCAGGGAAGGTTCAATACATCATGCCCCTGCCTGAGGGATGTTCTGGCCGAAAAAAAAAAAAAACTGGGTTTGATGGTGTTTGGGTGCAAGAATACTGCACATCATACAACTCTGACTCTTGAACCTTTATCAGAACTAACACGGTAAAACACAAACTGAGCAGAAAGTAAGCTACACTCAGAAATAAAGGTACAAAAATTACCCTATAGGTACAACAAATCATACCCCTAGCCAGCAATATTGAATAATTAATTCGTAATTTTTTTGCTTGGAAAACATACTCCTTTGTACCCAAAGGGAACATTACTGTACTTTCAGTACTCATTCATTCATTCATTCATTATCCTAACCCGCTTATCCTGAACAGGGTCGCAGGGGGGCTGGAGCCTATCCCAGCATACATTGGGCGAAAGGCAGGAATACACCCTGGACGGGTCGGCAGTCTATTGCAGGGCACACACACCATTCACTCACACACTCATACCTACGACCAATTTAGACTCTCCAATCAGCCTAACCTGCATGTCTTTGGACTGTGGGAGGAAACCGGAGTACCCGGAAGAAACCCACGCAAACACGGGGAGAACATGCAAACTCCACACAGAGAGGCCCCTGGTCGACCGGGATTCGAACCCAGGACCTCCTTGCTGTGAGGCGGCAGTGCTACCCACTGCACCATCCGTGCCGCCGACTTTCAGTACTGTTATGGGAAATTTGATCCTTGAAGAACAAAAATGTACGTCCACCGTCACTTTATTTCTGAGAGTTTAGGCAAACTGAAGTGGGCACTACTAGATACAGACAACCGCAAACAAAGCGACTATGAGCCAGAGGGGCACTGGACCGGGTTGCCAGCTGTAGCCTGTCGACTTGCGCACAGAAACGTTGAAAGCCCCTTGTGGCAAGGACCTGCTGTTTACAAGCTAGCAGTCGAGTGATGTGAGATGAGGGTTTGGGCTCATTTGAATTGCTAACCGGGACCTGTTGCCTTCAAAAGGCAGATGGCGGAGAGAGCCCTGTGGCAGGTGCATTTTTCTGATGCACTCGAGATAGTGAAGGAGTCAGCAACTGACTACCAATGCTGCTTACAGAGGAGACTGAATAGAGGAGAGCTGACCCATCTGTCGGCTGCTACAGATGGTCAATATGGCCGAAGGCGGAACGCTAGCCCTGAGGACCGCACTCTGCTCGCGGCTGGAAGAAAGAAAGCCACCATCTCCTTATTAATTTAAACGTGATCCAGTGCAATGATAGCCTGCCAGGTGCAGAAGCGCTCAGCTGAGAAACCTGTGGAGTCAAAGAGGACAGAATGGAAAACAAATAGCAAAGTTAGAACATAACTTATCATGTATACATTTTTGGGCTGAATACATCATGTATACAATATCTTACTGATTGTCTCTACCTGTTCATTACCTTGAATGGTTATTTGGAATTGGAGATCAGTAAGACTATCCTTAGCTTAATGCCTTCATTTTTGGAGACCAGGGTTCATCAACTCTGACCCCTCGAATCCAAATATAGCCCTAGTTTTCTCATTAGTGCTATTGATTGGCCAGTCTGTCTTCACAAAGAGAGGGTGGGCAACCAGCAGTTCTTGGCAGCCCTCGAGAACTGTGAGTCGCCGATCCCTGTTGTAGACTCAACTGTGCAACACTAATAAGAATTTACATGTCTTTAAAAATCAACATGGAGCAAAAAACTAAGGAAAAGCTTTAATATGAATATTTATCGCATGTGGTTTGATATTTGAGTGATTGAACCTTCCAGATCTGGAGAGATGTTCATTCATATTTGTAAATGAATGGCTTCAGGATTTAAGTTCTTCTATTTGTTTATTATACATCTTTTGGAGTATGCCATGTAAGCACATATGTGTTGTGATTGGTTAGAGAGTTGTCTGGGATGTCTGCAAATTGAACTGCCGGGTGTAGATTTTGGGACAAATGTGCACATCTTGCTGTGAAGAATGTGATAGGAATCCACAAATAAGTGCAGGCAATTCCGCACTTACCAGATGAAGTCTAAATGCACATCGACTCATTGACAAATTAATGGTTAATTGGTAAATCATTGCAAACTAAATAAAAGGGTCAAGAAATCAAAATGTATTACTGTATTGCATTTGCTGTTCGGGAGAGATTTGTTTGTGAGTGTGATAACATACATATATTGAGCAAAAATATTCCATCCATCCATCCATTATCTTAACCCGCTTATTCTGAACAGGGTCGCAGGGGGGCTGGAGCCTATCCCAGCATACATTGGGCGAAAGGCAGGAATACACCCTGGACAGGTCGGCAGTCCATCGCAGGGCACACACACCATTCACTCACACACTCATACCTACGACCAATTTAGACTCTCCAATCAGCCTAACCTGCATGTCTTTGGACTGTGGGAGGACACCGGAGTACCCGGAGGAAACCCACGCAAACACAGGGAGAACACGCAAACTCCGCACAGAGAGGCCCCGGCCGACGGGGATTCAAACCCAGGACCTCCTTGCTGTGAGGCGACAAAAATATTAATATATTTTATTTGTGTATATACACAACTGCACATTATATTGAATGATTTATGAGAGAATAATAACCCCATAGTTATTGTACATATAGACTGACCTGTAACCCTGTACAGAGATTTTTGCTGAGCAAATTTATGGAAAATGCTGTAGTCATCCACTGTTTTCTCAGTTACTGACTACATCCTCAGTTATCACACAGTCAGCATTTTTCTTTGTGATTCTGTCCAGTTCTCCCAACTGCACTCTGGTTTATGAGTTCATATTATAAACCAGAAAATGCTTGTATTACCTATTGTATTAAAAACATGATCGCCCCATGTTTTTTTGACCCCATACTTTGAAAAGAAAAGCCCACAAGAAAATAATTGTGCTATTTTAGCATTGACTCAGCAAGGACATTTGTTTCTTTTTGAAAACATATTGTTTTGCTTCATTTGAGAATATTTGACTTGTTCCCCTTGACATAAAACCAATCACATTCTCAATGCTTTTCTTATTAGTCATGCTATGAAAGCGATCTCAATTTGGTGCATAATGCCACAGAGTCATTGTTCATTTCAGTGCTCTTGTAAACACTGAGCAGACAAATATTACCATCTCCTTTGGTCTCGCATTCAAATTGGCAGCTACAAGCAACCTAAGGGCATGACCACACGGGTAAATTTCAAAAATTAACTGCTATGTTTTTACACCATTTCCATAGAAACAATACCTGTTCTGCTCGTTAATTTACTAATACTGTCAAACATCAAATCTGTCCAAAATATAATGAACTAAAAAAGATTTTAAAACACACAACAACAAAAAAACAACGAATACAATGCATATGTTCATAGCTGTAGAAAACGTAGATTGGAAAACAAAAGTAAATTTTTAAATATATCCGTGTTATTGTGGACATGGCATTAATTTGCCTGAATACCTGAGAAACCAGTTTTTCCACGACACCATGGATTATATTGTATAACTTTCTAACGATACCAAAGTTACCTGTCTACTCCAGGTATCAAGGGAGTTGTGTCCCGTTTCAAAGTTTCATCTTGAGAGTCACATGAGGCTGGGAGGGCAACCAAACTCTGAGCTAACGAAACTCTGGGGCTATAGCATATTAAATACATTAACATGCAGCTGTGATTGGTATTGATGTGGTTGTTAGTGACTGGTGAATGACGACTGGCTAGCCTCCGAACAATGCACAACTGTTACTTTCACTTTGACATCTGAATTGTTACTCTGAGTTTGGCATTAAGACCTGCATACTATGAAAGCCAAGCTATTGTTCTACAAAATGAAGATGAAGGCCTAAAACAAAAAAACAGCCAAAAATGAACATAAACCGCAATTCATGTTAAATTGGCTGTCGCGACTTGAACCGATTATGATAGAACGGGTCACATATTTTCATTCCAACCAAACACTACACAAGCTGATTTCACTCATTAGTCCCCTCCTCTCTTGTTGAAGCTGGCGTATTGATTGGTTAGAATACGAATATGCATATTCTCGGCCCTCCATGGCACACGATTGGGCGCCCTTGATATATAATTAACCAACCACGATTAAATGGGACACACGGATGCTTATGAATGGATATGGTCGATTATGTCACAGCAGTGGGTTACAGTAAAACAACCCACCAAACAAACCCAAGCATACACATACTGTACACTTAATATGAGACAAGATAATAAATGTGATTAATGAGGTCAGAGACCATTTTAAAGCACATTCATTTAATTACGCAGTCCCTATCTCTCTTTTAAATAATCATTTATCATCACAGACAATTATAGCCCAGTTTTTTTAACTGTCTGTGCCAAAACAGAATTTATTTTGTCTTAAAACTGCTAGTTGAACGGTGGGCAGCCAGTTGAATTGGGAATTGCATGGCTTTCCAGAACATGTTGATAACTGCCATAAGCTATCATTTTAATAGAAGTGAAATTCCTGAAGCCTCACACTGTGCGGGGTTATGGTGCAAAGGTACACACTGATGCACATCTGCAGTCTATCATCACCTTGCACACAGCCCCATTTCGACCTGAAAGGCTATTGCAGGCTATTAGCTGTCAGATTTTAATTTAAATGACCCGAAACAGTTGCTGATTTGCATTGCAATTACCATTTTTTTTTGGCAAAGTCTCCTTTGCATGTTCAACGGAAAGTCTGGAGTTAGTGGCGATATTTTAATGACTATCTCCTAGGCAACCCACATATGGGACAAAGTCATAATTAAATGTTTGTCCTTATTTTGGATTCAGGTCTTGAAGTATTTGAAATTCCAGGCAGTTTGGCCCATCTTACTCTATACAGAAGTTTCAGAAGACATACTACCATTATTACAATTTCCCCTTGATTAACTTTGAGGGGAAACATTTGTACTCATTGTTATAATGAAGAATATGCCATCTGTTCGTTCTACATATATTATGAGATAATTTGCAAAGAGAAACAAAACATAAGCCAAAATTTACAATTATTTGTAATTACAATGACTTACTGTGTTACAATTTACACGAGTTCAGCCAAACCTTCCATCCCATTGTACTCGTATTCAGCAAACACCTGCCTCTCAAGCTCAACCCAGATATATAGTTTAGTAAAGCCTAAAAACAATGCACCTTCAAGTCCCCCATGTTACTTTTCAATGATTACCTCTGAGCTACTTATTTATTTATATGTCTTTGTTATTTGTATTTTCCACACTGCTGTTTTAAATGAGCAAGTGAGAGACAATCTGTGTGTGATAGCTCAGCAGGGGTTTAGCAGGGGCTAAGAATGCGGAGGAGATTTTACTTACTACTTTTATTTACTGTTTCTATTGACTGTTTTTGAACGGCTGAAAAGATTACATTGTACTGTTCATCACAGTCACCCGGCAGATGCACTAATCCTGAATGACACTTATTTGTGGTTCTCATTCCACCTGTGCCAATTTCCCAATGACATTGTACTATTACCAGTAATTTTTGATGATTATTATTATTATAATGTCGTAAAGTGTAGTTAGCCGTCTCATTGATAATAGCTTACAGGACAGCTATTTTCAGACGATTAACATATCGGAAAGCAATATTGTAAGCTTCACAGGATAGAAAAACCACCAAAAAATATCATGATCTGACATCAGCACATGATATCCCCTCTCAGAACCCTGAGCTTTGACAGTGATGTTGATATGGGTTTAATAACTACCAGTGACAGTTCAGCTTTCTAAAATCTCCACACAAGCCTTCACAAAAATGAATAAATAAACAATAATGCACTTTATCGAAGATATGAGATAAAGCATTAAAATATGCGGCTCGCTCACTTCTGTGCTACAACTACAGTTCCCAGTGTGCACTCACAAATTCCATGCTGTAAGACACAAGCCAGCTTTGGCGACTAACATCAGATTATATCTGCAGCTCAGCTAAGCATTTGCAGTCTGTGTTTATATGTAAATGATCAAGGACATATTCATAAACCCCGGTAATGACGATGCGATTTGCGAATGTGATTTGCACAAAAAGGAGTATAGATGGAGCAATGCACTCTGGGTTTTGTGTGAGTTTCCTTTTGACTGGGACAGGTTACCCAACCCAATTAATGATGTATGGCCAGAGGCAAAAAGTCCAGAGGTCAGAAAGTAAAATTACTAAATTCCTGTGTTTCCACCCCCTCATGAACTCAGCCAGCTGATTTCACTAATTAGGTCTACCTCCTGGCTGAAGAATTGGGCTAATTAGCAAATCCAGGTGATTGGAACAAAATACTTTTACTTTCTGAACCTGCATTTGCCACCTTTGGATATATCCATATAGTTTATAACACAAATACAGCATCTATACTTTCCAGTATAGAACCGCTGTAGAAATGGAATTACCTGAAAATGTATTTACATGAAACATAGCATGAAAAATATTGAAACACTTTACAATGCATGGGCAATATACAGATTATTTCCGCTTCCAGATAATAGTCTACAATAATATGTAGTGGAACGCATTATTGTAGACTGTCTGAAAGCTATGAAAACAGTATTGTTATCTGTTCAGAAAATTTACATTTTTACAATATGTTGTAGCATGTTCTATTTCCTTAGGGAAGAATAGCAAGCTAAGGACATCATCCCTGGAAATTCTTTGAGTGAACAATTGCATTAAACAATTCCCTTAAAGAAAACCGTGCTAGCATCCATTGAAGTCTCAGCCTCTTTCGTAATAAATGTCTCAGAGACAGATTTGAGTCTGGGCTCCGGGCGTTGGCGTCACGGGGACACACTGATTAAGGAACCTCATCAGGGCGGGTCTTGGCGGGGATATTTCCTCCACTCGACGGCGGAGCGTTATTTAGACCACGCGTCCGTGATGTGCTCTCCCCCGGCGGCGTGTGACAGCTCAGAACGAGCTCCTCTCCCTCACTGTCTGCTCCACCGCGCCTCCGCATTGAGAGGCAAGGGTCGTAAAAACGCGTGCGCGCGCGGCTCTGAAAAATACGACCTTATCAGCGTCCTCTCTCTTCCCTAATGCCGTGCCGATGCGAGCGGCTTTTTCCAGGCCGCAGTACATCCACAGCGCGGGAACATAATTGGATTATTGGCATTCTCAAGTCTGAATGGGAAACAATAACCTTATTGATGGAGGCTGTGTTTTATCACCGCCCGGCGTGACACTAAAGCTAATTTTAACCCGGCCTCGGAAAGCAGGCTTCAATAAAACTCGCAGGACGGTCCGCTTTGCTGCCATTGTTCCGGCGTGTCTTTGTTTCCGCCTCCATAAAGGCACGAGCGCATTTCCATTCATGCAGCGAAATGAAATACATAAATATCGCCGCCCTTCTTTTCTGATGTTACATTATTTTTATTGACCCTTTTGTCGTGACGCTTTTGTTCATCTGCGGTGACACCCAGCGCGTCTGTTTGGAGAGGAAGAGAAAGCGGGGTTTGCTGTGGGCTATCAGGGCTCATCTGAAGCGGGCTGTCCATTATTGAATTCAGCAAACTGCACCGTGGGATGGAATTTCCCTGAGCTTCATATACAAGCAGACTGGCTGCCGGTTGTTATGTGCCGAACACAGAACAAAATGCGGGTGGTTCAAAACAAAATGTTCTACATTCAAAACAAAAAGAAATTCCACTGGTTAATGGGATTATAGAGACTTATTGATTTTTTTCTTTCTTTTTAAAAAAAAATTGTGTTGAGTAGTAAAATGCCAAACCAATACATCCTAATAAGGCAACAATGACCTTGGAGACCCAGTAATTGAGGTTCCACCGGTTTAACATGTCCGCCGATACAAAATGAGCCGATGGCCATTTCAGGTTAAGACCCAGTCACGCATTCAGCCTCCTCTGTGGGGAGATGTGTGTGAATGAACCATCTGAAATGTTAAAATGACATGCGAACGTTTGCATCAGCGGTAGTCAATATGTAATCTCCCTCCTCTTTGATTGTGTCATTGGTACCCACAGGACTGCACAGAGGGACAGACTGGAGATTAGAGTATCCGGTACAATGAATGAGATTTTTTCGAGTGTTGTACGAGCAATTGGATGATTATTTGTGATGATCGGAGAATTGCCATTTTATTCTTTTTTATTTTCATTGGCTACAGTAGCTGCACATCAGCAATGAATACTGTTGCATGATAGGCCAGTATTATGAAGGTTCCCAACTGGTATCCAAGAGGAGTAGGCCCTTACGTCTCACATCCAGCGCTAAAGCACCTCACCAGGAAACAGATCATCTGTTCTCCGGTCTGAAAGCAATACTCTTTCTCATCATGTAATGCTCCGTGGCAATTCAGTGCCCAAAGCCTTTTATGAATTATCCCGACATGCATTCCTCATATCTGAAGCATTTTTTTTTTCACTTTGCGTGTGGGAGAATCGCATTGCCGGTGCTGGAAGGTGGACAGCTTGGACAAAATGAAATGAAATCCCTGCGTGAGATTGCTATCGAGGGCTCGACTGCGGGATTCAACTGTAACCCATCTAAATTTTTAAAGCCCTTTCTCTGGTGAAAGCTGGCGGAGAATGGCACGGATAAAGAATACTGAGCGCTTTCCGTTTGAAGCGGCGTGAACTTTACTCTTCTTTACTCTAAATAAGAAAACAGAAAATACATTGAGATTAATGCTGGCACATTATTAAAGTCGAATATGTGAAAAGATAAATAATGTCAGATTCAGTAATAGCTTTTGTTTCAAAAACACAATGGGAAGGAAAAGGTCAAAATATACATTTAGAAGCACGAGAGGCTGTTCGGGCAACTGAAAATACCATTGGAGATTTTATGTTTATTTATACGTATTCTGATGCAATATTTCAAATCTTATCATGAAACATAATGTAGACCGTTTCAGAACTATGTATGCAAGAGGCTGCACTTCAAAGACTGATTATCTTGCCCTTCATTACATTTTGTCTGTGAGCTGTTTCCATTCATAATTTTGGCCGTTGGCCCCAAATTCAAACACCGCAGCAAGCACCCCAAAGGCACCTCGTTACCGTGGTGATGTTGGATAGCACCCTGGTGACATCGCACCTCCTGCTGGGGCAAGCCCCACTCGCCTGGATAAAAACGCTCACTGAGAACTTATTTCTTTGACTGATTGTTCTTCTGCTGCTGCAGCCTACCAAGCCGACTTTTTTCTTTGCCTCTGTCACCCTCGATCCCGCCCTGGGTAGGTTGAAGTGTCCCTGAGCGAGACACCTAACCCCCAATTGCTCCTGACGAGCTGGTTGGTGCCTTGCATGGCAGACAATCGCCGTTGGTGTGTGAGTGTGTGTGTGAATGGGTAAATGAGAAGCATCAATTGTACAGCGCTAAAGGTGCTATATAAGTGCAGACATTTACCATTTAGGTGAACATTGGCTTGGGGTTTACCTAAACCCCTGGCATTACTGGAATGTGGAACATTGAAAGTTTCTATATGGTGTTTTTTTTTTTTATTGTTTATTTCACCCAAATAAATGAAAGTACATTCTGGTTATAAATCTTTGTGTCTGTGTGTGTCTGTGTGTGTGTGTGTGTGTGTGTGTGAGTGTAAAGCAACCTATGTAAATGTTCTGAATACTCTGTGAGCAGTATGTTAGTTAATAGCAGAGCCTCGGGTATCAACCAGAGCAGCTGTCAGTAATATTACTTTTTATTACCCATTCAGAACCCCAAATCTCGCACTATGAGTCTACAAAGTCTCGAACCAGAAAGTCACAGAATGTGAGAACAGCAACACAATTCTGAAGGTGTGTATGTCTGCTACTCTTCCACATATTTATGTATGAAAGTGTATGTTACTCTCCATAATGTTAATCTATTCATTCATCATTTGAATGGATTTTCATGACTTGTTTCAACCACAGTTGAGCAAATGCTAGCGTACATGGAAATGTCGCAAGTTTAATGACATTCAAAACAGTGGATTTTGAGTGTATCCTGATGGATAGCGGTTGTGCTTGTGTTTTTACCCTGTGCAGTTTATATGGTAGGGTGAAGGGATGTCACAAATTCGTCTCGAAACTTCATCAAGCGCTAATTTATCAGTTTGCAAATTAGCGTGTGACAGCAGTGCATGGTAGATTTTCCTCTTGTCTAAACCACGGCTAACAAAACAAAACCTTTTAAATATTTTATATTCTCAACCCCGAGGTAACGGCTTAATTGTGTTTACCATGCTTAAAGAGTTCATGGAATACTTAGCATGCATGCAAATATTTGAGTCATCCTGTGAAGGGGAAAAGGAAGGCAGCATTAACTGTGCTATTACGGGGGCGCAGAAGAGACATGGCAATGATCAAACTCAGTCGGTAAGGAAATATCGGGATATTGGACTGGGACAGATGGCGAAAGATGATAGTTGAGCAGCTGTTATTTTTCTCATTGCATTTCTCGGCACTTACATTTAGCGGATCTGACAAGGGGGTGTACAATTTATTTGGCAAATGTGGACAGATGCTGTTAATGTGGTCTGCGGTATTATTTTAATGCCGTTAAATGGCTGGAGTATAAAACTTTGATTGCCATGCAAATGCAATGTCTGCCATTAATACCAGAATACTTTACAAGGGTAAAGTTGCTGAGGAGGCATCATTATCACAACAGCATTGTGTAAAATGGTTTGGGAAAAACAAATTATCTGATGAAATATTTTACACATATTTTACTTTATCTTAAATGCTCTGTTTACAACAATGCATGACAAATAAGGTAATATGGGGTTATATGTGTAAATATCTTAAGCAATGTGTTGCTTAATAATAATAATAATAATAATAATTATTATTATTATTATTATTATTATTATTATTATAAGAATTACAAATATGTGTGAAAACATTGTAAGTAGAGCACAGCAAGTGAGATGAAAGTTATAATAAACATGTATATACTGTGTCAAAAACTAATTAATTCCTCGTCCCAAAGAGGGAAATCAATCCTTCACATCAATATAACCCTGGCATCACGCTACTCAGGCTTGGTTTAATTATTTAAGGAGATCGATAAAGTGTCAGACCCCTTCAGAGGGGAAAAGGGTCCCGGACACTAGGCATGTTATTCTGCGCTGCCTCATAACAAGGGTGGGAACGGACGCACTTGGATCTGTTTCCGGATTTCATGCCAAATCACGCTCGTAATTATTTATCGAGCCTGGTTATTTAGTAATGGATATGTTGGCCAAATTTCTTTATGAGTTCACAAATGACTGTTCCCTGTGTTCAAGATCCAATTTATTTTTGTTTTAATTTTAATTTAATTTAATTATTTTCTGTATTTAAATCTGGGCATTTGTGTATTTGGCTAATTAGCTAATTGGTCCAGTGGAATAGTTTGAAAGGAAGGTCTCCTCTAGGATTAGAAGTATCTTTCTGGATTTTTTGTCTCTCTCTATTTTGGAGGACAGCTTTGCAAAATCACCTCTTTACCCCAATCCAGTGCACCCACCACACCATCAGCATGACTGTACAGTGGGCTGTCAATCAAGTGCTAATCCAATCAGAACAGATATGCCACGACAGACCTCAAGTTCCTTTGGGTAGAAATCACATACTTTTGCTGTTGTTTATAGATTTGAAAACCATAATAATTATGCAGTAACATAGCCAAGGCTTGACCCAAGGACGGACATAGGAGCTTTTTAATATGTGTAATATGGGGCCTTTAATATGTATTATTCAAACTCCAAGTCAGAAAGCTCCTATATTCATCTATGGGTCAAGCCTTGGATATGTTACTGCATAAATATTATGGTTTTCAAATATATATGCAGTAACATAGCTAAGGCTTGACCCGTAGATGGATATAGGAGCTTTTTGCGGGCCTTTAATATGTATTATTCAAACTCCAAGACAGAAAGCTTTCACCTTTTTACAGTACCCGTCCAGTTTGTAAATACATTTTCTTTATCCTCCTTCTCTGTGTCCAAACTTCAATGGGGTGTTGTTTTATTTACAATATAAATCTCACAGTCTGTCAGGGCCCATCTGAAAAAAGTGCTGACTTGAGGCTGGACAGTAAACAACAGAAGACACATAAGTGTAGGACCGCATTATATCCTCTCACTGACCTGTCCGATATATAATTTCTCCTTGGACAAACAGCCCTAAATACATTTAAAGCCACATACATTTCACCTATGCCCTACACCTTAGGCCCTACACCTTGTACCCTATGCACTATGCCCTACACCCTGTCCCCTATACCATACACCACATGCCCCCCATACTTTAGGATCTATGCCCTATACCCTATCCTACACCCTATCCTGCCCAATGCTCTATGCCTTGTGCCCTACATCCTACATCATATGCCCTACATTCAACACCCTAGGCCAAAAACCCTATGTTCTATACCCTATGCCCTACACCAGTGGTCACCAACCCAAGGTGTTCATTGCAACCCATATTTGGCACACCTGATTCTACTAATTAACAGCTCAACAGTTAGCTGTTGAATGAGATGTGCTTTGCTGAAGTTGGAGTGAAAGCCAACAGGACAGTATATCTCCAGGAACAGGGTCGGTGACCCCCGCCCTACACCCTAGTCCAATACCTTATATCCTACACCATATGCCCTACAAACCACGCCATGTCCTTTAACCAGTGCTGAGGTGGCACAGGACAATGATCTGACGTCTCCCAAGGATGAGCACACAGCAGAGGTTGCTGAGGAAGGAGTTTGTGCAGGAGTGTGACAGAAGGAAGCAATGCTTCCCTGGCTTCCCTGGCTGACCCTGGCTGACCCTGGTTGACCCAGGCTGGCCCTGGCTGACCCTGGCTGCCCTGGCTGACCCTGGCTGGCCTGTAACCTACAGTGTGGAGCCACCATCTTGACGAAGCAGCTGAGCACTGGGATCCAGGGAGGGATACAGGTAGAGAGGTAAGACACTGGCATATTTGACATTTTATTTTTAATTTGTAATTTTTTTTATCCAAAGCGAAGTACAAAAAGTGAGTTTCATTTTGGCGACTGCAATGTTTACAGTACAGTGCAAGTACAGCAATTAGCACAAAAACTACAGTAACAGTTGGACAAAAAGACATCTTGGCTCTACGCTCTGTCAATTTGGTTGTGGTTATTAGTGTAATGATACACTCAAAAAAATGAGGAATAAGAAATGAGGAATAACTTCTCTGTTAATATGTATGGACAGTAATATGTACATTTCTTTGAAAACGAAAATATTTTCTTGTTTGAAATGAAATGTTTCAAGTTCAATGAATGGGGTGCTATGGGTTGCTATGGCCTCTTGTCCTCCATAAACGTTATTGTCAAGGAATTTGTCACGTGATTAAGGACAATCCATAGATTAATATGAAATTGTACATACAATGAGGTGGGATGGCATGTGTATTTACTCAACAAAAATGCAATCTTATTAGGATTATCATAAAAAGTGCTCAACAATTGTCTAGGACACCTTTTAAATGTTTATGTGCATTTCTAATTTGCCTGACATTTTGCGCTCGACGTCTAAACCCAATCAACAAACATTTCTCAAGGCTTTTCCCATTGCTCAGGAAATATCATTAGGTTCGCTAAATTAAACTCTAGGGAATTCAATTTTAGATAACCCTTAAAACAAACAATAATAACATCCCCTTAAGCGTACTGTAGGCGTTCATTTCAGGGGTTAAGGTTTGGAAATAAGAATTGCACAAACATCTGTGCAAACAGGTGCATGCAAACACTAAATGCAGTTACTGAGCTTTTTTTTCTTCAATCTTTATCTTACCTGGTTAGACCCATTCAGAATAAATTTTATTTTACAAGAGAGACCTGGCTAAGAAGGACATGACATTTTATTGTAGACACTGCATACAGTATGAAAGCAAAGCTCACTCTTGCACTCAGAATTATTTCAGTGCACTTGCCCCTGACTTTTTTGTGCACGTTATTGTACTTCGCTATGGATAAGGGTTTTATTTATTCGGATTCCTCATGTCTGAAAAATTATCAAGATGAAGTTTGGTCCACATTAGATTAATTATATTTACTGAGTATTGTATGAACCCAATGAAATGACAACATTCAATGTGTGTATCATTAATTAGATTAATTTCAGCACAAATTGCTGTCTTTGGAGGGAAGGCATTTAAGGGTGTATGAAAAGACAGCACGACTTCAATGGTTATAAAGGACATTCTGGACTGTTAGTATTGTGGACTGTTAATACATGTACACTGTTAATGCTGTCGACTGAATATAGATTTTTCTCAGGGTGTATATTCATATGTGTGACATCAAGAGGGTATGAGTTCACATGTATGTTTTTGTACACACAGGAAATGTATGCAATTACACTTAACCCCTGAGATTACTCCATCCAGATGAATGAGGGAAAGAATGTGTGTGAGATCGGCAGATACGATTGTAAGGAAGTCTCTAGCTGAGCTATTGCCACTTCTCAGACTTCTCTCGCATTATTTCCATTATAGAGAACATATTTGAGGTCTCAGGGAAGAGGGTTGCAGAGCTGTTCTGGCAAAGTCCCTTTGGATGACCTGAGGGAAGTGCGGACTGTGAGAGGGGTCCTCAGGATTGGGTTTAAGTCCAGTGGTACATTAGGGGAGTCCTGCTTAACAAACTCCTGGCAGCCATAGTCCTTTCCGGAACTTCGGGGGGTGTGTATTTCTGTGAATATGTGATTCCATGGTACTGTGAATGAGTGATATCTCAGAACCGCGATGATTCACACTGTCTTTGCCTCCGACCCACAGCTCCATAATATGTCCTTTTCTTTGCGTGTGGCCCCGCAGCAACCGATGTGTAAGCTCTAAGGAGGGACAGGACCCTGATAGTGTCTTATGTGGGTTCCACGGAGGATCTGGGTCCCGGATATCTGTACGCGTCTCTGAGCTGAGTACATGTCTCAAACCCTCGAGTCCCAGGCCCGAATACAAGCCCCTGGACACATGAGTGCAGAGCCAGGAGGGTTCATACGGATCCTGGACTTCTTCAAGTAGATTTAAGTCTGCCGATACAAAGCACTACAAATACCCAGCACCCGGACATACGGGCAGGGGTTGGGACCTGGTATCCAGATTATACCCAGCACCCAGACATACGGGCAGGGGTTGGGACCTGGTATCCAGATTATACCCAGCACCCAGACATACGGGCAGGGGTTGGGACCTGGTATCCAGATTATACCCAGCACCCAGACATACGGGCAGGGGTTGGGACCTGGTATCCAGATTATACCCAGCACCCAGACATACGGGCAGGGGTTGGGACCTGGTATCCAGATTATACCCAGCACCCAGACATACGGGCAGGGGTTGGGACCTGGTATCCAGATTATACCCAGCACCCGGACATACGGTGATGTGCTGCACAGAGGGGGAATGTGCAGGAGATTAAATCACAGCAATAAAACCTCACACAAACATGTAATCTAATTTCCTTTACTGGGAGCGTCTGCTAAATGACTATAATGTAATGTAATGGAAGCATACAAAAGGTGCAAGGACAAGCAAGAAGTACAAATGCAATCAAGTGCTAAAATCTATGAAATCAATTAAAACTAAAAACATTAGCAATTTCCAATAGGAACTGTTTCCAAACTCTTTAAAATAGCTTCAAATTCACTGAGAATCACCAAGCCGCAGTTACCGAGATGATATCTGCTAATGAGTCTCAGTATAAGCAATGCTCACCTGCTAAAATTGCTAAATACGTAATTAGCATCAACATTTAAAGCAAACTAAAATGCTTAAATGCACTGCAGGCTAACCTGAACATTTTTATGGTTTAAGTGTTATAGAACCTCATTGCTTTGAATTGCATATGCATCATTTCAATTCAGGTAAGAACATACTAATCACACTTTTACCTCGATCCTTTAAAGGGTTAAAGGTTTACCGCCAGGCTTGCCTGACCCGTCTTCCTCCCTAAAGGCAAACTGAAGTGTACCGTGGAAACAAACATCTTAAGTGTGGCTGTTTAGCAGCCCTGGGAGCAGCCAGCGGGTGTGAACACACACACATCTGTCAGCCGCGTGATGTTTCCTCCGCAGCGCGATTCCCGCCGCCTCGCATCGCTGGCGGTAACCCAGGTTTTCCCTCACCCTCCCCCGGAGCCGAGCGGCGATCCGCAAAAGGATCCGGCCGGCTGGGTTCACCGGAGCCGAGCGTGAGAATGCCCACTAGAGGCTGCACTAGGCACAGCAAGGCACAGCGCGGCGCTGAGGAGGATCGATACAGTGACAGAACGGGAGAGAGAGAGGGAGCGGAGAGAGAGAGAGAGAGAGGGAGAGGGAGAGGGAGGGAGAGACGGAGAGAGATCGGAGGAGCGCGCGCGGCTCAGCTTCCCCATTGCAGCCGAGACGGGCAGAGAGAGAGGAGCGCGGATCGGGTGCAGGGGAGGGTAATGACGTGGGCTCGCCATCCCCGCGGCTGACTGACTGACTGATCGACACGCGCTCGCAGACCGGCGCCCGGGAGAGACCCGGCGCACACTCCGACAGGGGGAGAGGAGAGAGGAGCGGGGAGAGAGACCTGCAGACCTGCCCACAGCTGACCGCGGAAAACACAGAGAGAGCCAGAGCAGCGCCGGAATCACCTCACGGGTCCGCAGACCGCCGGCAGACCGCGTAAGTTAGACCCGCGCGCCTTCGGCCGTGCTAATTAAACGCGTAACTGACACAGACTGATGAGGAGCCGGGTGCTACCTGGACGGAAACGCATAAATCTCCCTTCTGTTCTGCCGCGGGCTGTGTACGACACAGCTGGGACACACTTTTTGCTTTGAGGTTGTTATCGGGAGCGCGAAAGTGAAACTTGCACGCACCCAATTATTGGCGGGGATTGAGGTGCTGAGAGGGTCGACCTGGACCCTTGAGTCGTGCCAGATTTGGGGTTTAAAGAGAAATGGGAAGCTCTGTGGCTGTGTGTTTTGTAGTTTTTTGTCTGCCCTTTACCAATCACCGATCGTGCCCTTTGGCCAGTGGTTTTTGCTGTGTGCACCTGGAGAGTTCTGGTGATAATCTGACCATTGCAACGCAAGGTCTCAGGACATATCGCGGTCGTAACTTGCTGAGTCTGCCCTGGCCATACTTATTGCTGAGAAGCAAATTTCACCAGAGGTGCAGAGGCAAGTAGTTGAGGGTATTGACTCCTTGCATTTCAATTATACATAGGCTGCTGAAAGTTGACTCGAGATGCATGCTGTTTAAGCCGATGTCAGACCACAGGTTGATCATGAGAAACTGAAACTTGGATGGGATCAGTTGCAAACAATATCCAAATAGGCGGTTATAAGAACAACACAAGCCCAGCAGCTCAACGGGGGTTAAGCCAGAGTCAACATTAGTGTTACTGTTAAAAAAGATTGGTCCAAGTTGTCTAAGGCAACTAAAGCAACCGGCCAAACCAAGCCCTCTTCATTTCAGTTCAGTGCGCAATGGGAAAAGTTTCACTCGGTGTAATTCCAGCAAAGCTGTACGGTGCGATACATCTTACTGCCTGATAAAATGGACATATAGTACATATTTTGTCAAATGCAAGCTAGACATCAGATGTACATTGTGCAGATTGAAATGGAATGTTGTCTGCTGGTTGGGAAGAACATTCTTTACTTTATATCTTGAAATTGAAAATGGGTGCAGTCAGGTGTCCTTCAGTTGCGTGACGGATGTGTTATATGTAGAGTATTTTCAGTTGATGCCATGTCTGCATGGCTGCTGTTTTGTGCTGCAGTGTCACTCTTGAGGGGATATTGTCATTTTTCCTACAGTAAGTGTCTAATTTGTCAAAGTCAGCGAGTCAGTTGCCTGTAAGCTGGCAGCTGGGGGTTGGCAGCTAGAGATTATTTTTTATAAGATTAAAAGTGAGTCAATGGGAGTGTCCTTTGACATCTTCAATATATCAGATTATTTTCTGCTGTGGCTGTATAAATTAATACACAGATACGCAGGGACTCACACGCGTGCACAAATACTAATGCATGCACATACGCTCACGCACAAAAACACGCACGGACACACACGTTCACGCAGGCACACAAGCACACATCCACCCACACATGTACACACAGTTGTACACACACTCATGTACACACACACACACACACACACACACACACACACACGCATAGGGTACATAACCATCAGATGTGCAAGTATATCATTACTCTGGTGAGTCTGGCAGCTTCGGTACAAAGCAACCATTTGAGGAAATAGTGCTGAGCCGGGCAGTCTTTGGGAAACAGTAGCATCCCGTCATTAAAAATAATACCAATCTAGGCTGTAAAATGTAATGGCTCTCATGTATGCGTTCTGTTCCCGAGCATCAGGCTGCTCCGTGCGTCTGTTCAGGTCGGCATTCAGAGCTCCCCGCGTGACTGAATACACTACTGACAGCACTGTCTCTGCTCCTAGCCACCTCCTGTCCATTAAACCTGACTCTGCTACTGAAGCTGGGCTAACCCAACAAAAGCGTCCATTTTAAATAAAGGCGGAATCATTAGGTGGGTGGCAGTCAAAAGATCAAAAGCAAATGTTCTTCCGCAGAGATGGAAAAATAAATGAATTAAAAAATGCATTATTATGAGCCGGTAGTGCGCAAGCAAATGTGTACAGAAGGTTATTTTCCCGCTCGGTTGACTTTTGTGAAAGTGGTGGGCCGGACTGATTGTGTGCCGGTAACGTCTGAATGCTGTCTGTATCTGTGTCCTCCTCCTCTCCAAAAGATATTTCAGGATTTCCTTGGAGGACAGAAACATGTTGCAGTTAAAATATTTTCAATAATAGCATTTATTTTGTATGTCAGCACATTAGAATACATTCTTCTTCACACATTGTTCGTGTCCCCAATTGGGTTTGGTCTTAGGAGGCTCAATAAAGTCCTTACAATAGTCCCAGGGACATAAACTGACGAGGCAGCAGGAATTTGTTTTCATTTTTTCTTTTAGTTGTTATTATTCGATTCATTATTCCCAAGCACAGAGGCATTTTACCCTGTGAATTATTAATATTTACCTGAGTGCCAATGGGTAGCCAAACAACAAAATTATGTTGATCTATGCGGAATTGAATACTTTACATAATATTTAAATCCCGGGAATTACTTGTTCTTCAGCAAGGCCAAGAAATGATTGCATTTGTGAAGTGTGTACTCATTATGTCTGAGGGACACATTTATATTCACAAGATATGAAACAAAAAAAAATAAAAATAAAAAATAATAATCTGGAGATTTCATTTCATTTCTAGTGTTCATACACAGTAAAATGTCCAGTGTTAATTCAACTCTAACAGAGTGCATGTGAGTCCAGTGTTGGAGTTTATTCAGCACTAAACATTTTGCTGGGTAACTGAATGACAATGATTTGAGTTTTTGTCTGACTTTTTAATCTTAAACAATATGTTGAATTGATTAGGATTATTAATATTTGCTGTGCTATTGAACGTCTACTCATGAAATATTATTATAAATAGTATACTGCCTCAAATATAATAACTAAGTAATGGTTGTGAGTGCCTGAACTATAAAGTTTTGCAATAATCAGTATAATCTTGAAATGTGGTCTTCTGAATAAGAAAAGGCTTATTTGCAGTATTTTTCAAGGTGACACAAATGCCCTCGTATGAATGACTGTCTGGTCAAGTTAAGTTGGCCTTTATCCATCCTGTCAGTGGCTCAATCTGTTTGATAAATGTGCCACTGGTCCAATTTTAATGCTGTAATAGGTTTGAAAATTCTAGAAATTTCCTAGCATAATTTTAAGCCGGAACCTTTAGATTTTGTCCCCCACCCCCAACCCACAACCCCCCCGGTCCTACTCTGCTCCAACAACCCCCACCCCCCCACCCCTGCTCCAGTGGTGGTGAGTGGTGATAAAATAATGTAACTTTCTAGCCATACTTTTCACCACCAGTAGGGGGTGCTGTAGTGCACATGATTGACTGTCATGCAATTACAGTGTTACAGAGCAACAAGAAGCAACAGAGCTCTAAAAAGCTCTTAATTACAGCTGGCCGAATTGGCACTAAACTTCATCTACACCCCTGTCTGCAGAACTGTGGGCCTAGGGTGCGAGATGGTGGAAGGAGAGCAACAAGTCGGAGGTTCGGCGGTCAGGAATTTGACAAGATTACAGATTATAAGTGCCCTAGCTTGTATACGGCAGCGCTGAGCAGTAGGAATCACCAATCGATGGCGGGGTAAAAAAGCGCAGTTATAAAGCACTGAATGACGAAGTGCATTCGTCTTGTCAGCCGTGTTTCATCATGCCCCAAACTAACCGGGCAATTTATCGCGCCGCGAACCCACAGGAAGTAGAATGCACCCATAAATCAACAGGAACTGTATGCTGATTTACAGTAGCCCCGACAACAGCCTTGGTTCGGGATTAAAACCTCTCGGGTTGATCGGCGTGAGTTACGGTCCGCGAAAACAACCTCATCAGCGAGGAGTCGGGGGGGACGCTCGGCCGCCCAAAAGGACGAGGTCTTCAGTAATTACGCGCAGTGAGGAACGGCGAACGCGCCCCCCCCCCACCCAACCCCCCGCCCGGCCGGCGACCGGTCCCACCCCTGCCGGCCGACCACGACTGAACTCAGAGAGGCGTCGCCAGATATGACGGCAGACAAGCCCAGGCTAATTTGTTTTCGGAAAACAAACAGGAAGTCCTCAAAACCGTTCGCCTTTCATTCGAACAGGTGCGACATTGAGTCGAGCAGCGTATACAAGCACACGTTTTTCCCCTCCAGCTATTTCGTCTGTGTTTTCTCTCCCTCTTTCCCTGGGTTTTTTTCTTTCCCCAATTTATGATTTCCTCTCTCTAGCCGAAGGGATGAATGCCTGTCCCCCCTCCCCCTCCCTCCTTGCTTTAAACACATTTTCCCTCCACTTTGCCACTGTCGTAAGAGGAAGGGCCTCCTAATAGGAAGTCATTAGTCACCTTGAGAAAAGAGCGATTTGCAGGCATATTTGCTGAGACAGGCAACAGCAGCCTGCCCACCCCCCGCCCCCCTAACCCCCCTAAACACACACACACACACACGCACACACTCCACCCCTCGTGTTTCTCCTTTGCCTGTCGACCGTTCGATTTCGGAGAGCCTGGGGGATCCTGGCTGATGAAAGACCTCATGCACTGCCCTTCTGGATGACTGACAGCTGTCACTCGCGGCTGACTGCGGAACATTTGCCCTAAAGGCGGGAGGGCGAGGAGAAAGTGCGAGTGTGGTTTTGCTCTCCTTACTGTGATAATAGCTCAGGTTGCTGATTTTTCCCCTAAATCCAAACACACAGCATCTCTCCAGCTGTGAACAAGTCAAATTGCTGTGTGTTAACTATGAAGAAGAACTTGTCCCTCACACAACCAGACCTTCATGGTGTATATATTATACACTTGCAGAAAAAAGTACGAAACAATCCTAAAAAGGTACAAAGGCTTGTCCCTGGGGTGGTACCCTATAGTACAGTATACAATATTTTACTCCAACCCAGCAATACATAATTCAGTCATTTTTTTTAGCTTTCTAAGCTCCTAAATAGAACATTATTGTACCTTCCGGGCACCTTTGGGAAATGTGTTCCTTAAAGAACAGAAATGTACCTCCACTGTACTTTTATGTCTGAGAGTGTAGCTCTGTGCCCAGGCTGTGGATGGAAGTCCCATCATGCAGTTTTGTGGGATTAAGTCGGTCAGGGTTCCTTGGGTTGCATTAACTCCTGACAATATGGCAGGTGCCTACAGCCTTAAGTCTGAAATACATCGTACCTCTGAACCACCGTGGGTTTGCTCCGTAGCCATTCGTGTGGACGAAGGCTGCTGACTTACGGACAAGCGCTAAGAAGGGCGCGTCCGCTTCAGCTGGTGGGGGGGCCGGAGACTGTCGAAAGAAAAACGAAGACTGAAAATGTCTTTAAATTGCATTATCGGCATTATCGCCCCTCATGCACGATGTGTTTCTTCATTAGATTATGACTAATACCGTGACCTTTTCTCTGTGCAGAACTCTTTAGCACCGAGGATTGTGTTGTCAGCTGTGTCTCTGATATGTCTCTGAGATGAGCCTGGTCCGTTAATGCTCCGTACAAATGATGCTGATTTCACAGGTGAAATAGAACCCGCGCTTTATGCGCGCCGTGTGTTACGGAGAGCCCTGGCGGAGACAGCTTCGCCTTTTCAGAGGTAATCAGTATGCTGGTACGCCGTCCCTTTTCCACTCAGTGTGGGCTTGAGACATCGGCTGAAAGGTCTCCACGTTCCCCAGCGGCCCTCCGCATGTGTAAAGATTTAAATGCCAGACCGAGGGAGATGTGCGAAATCCTGCCCGCCTTATCTAACCCCCCCACCCCCACCCCCACACCCCCAAACCTCCCAGGGTGAGGGGAGAGATGGAGACGGGGTCCGGGGTCGTCCTGTATACCTCCAGGGCCCCAAGGCTGCCCGGGAAGGTGTTAACTGATTGCGATCTCTGTCCGAGAGATTTTACCTGCGCGGGGAGAGAAGATGTTTTCCGGCACTGCTCCACTAGCCACTGATTCTGGGCACTCCTTATCTTCGCGGCGGGGCTGGTAATGCCGGTCGGTTCAGGGCCCTCAGTCTAATGGTACTCAATCTGGAGGTCTTGTCTTCTAATCAGGAAATCAGAAGTGCTGGGCTCTTATACGCCATGGAAGCTTTCAGCCATTTCAGCCTTATCGCCCCCCTTCCCCTCCACACCGCGGTCGGGCGAGTGGACTATCAGTCTGTCAGACTGTCTCAAGCGGGGATCTACATCTGGAGAGCTGCAGGGTTTACCGGTGGCTCCTCACCTTAAAATCAGACAACCAAGTGTCATCAACTGACTGAGATGTTCAGTTAAGTCCAGAAAAACAAAGTAAAGACAAGTCAAGTCAATTTTCTTTGTATAGCAATCTTTTATTGAAAACTCACAAAGATGCTTCACGGAAATGGTCCTCTTTCCCGGTCCTGGAGAGCCGCAGGGTGCGCTGGTTTTTGTTTTTGTGTCTTTGTTTTTGAATATCTGGGACCAATTCTGACCCAAGAAACCAGGTGAGGTGAGTTAACTCTGTAATTAACTGCTTTAATTGATCAATTAAGTGCTGAGTAACAACAAAAGCCAGCACACCCTACGCCTCACCAGGACCAGGAGTGAGGACAGCTACAGAAGGCAAAACCGACAGAAACCAGCAGAACCTGCAGCTCTCCAGAAGTAGGATTTGCAGGCTCCTGCATTCACATTAGACTTCGGATTCACATTAGACTCTGTTTTTCGAAAACACGCTCTCTCTTTCTGTCACCGGCGAAGCACCTGCTCTTCATTAGCATGCGCCTTCGACAACAGAGACGGCGGTGGGGGCTCCCCGTTGATTGACAAGTGATTAAAGAGCAAAATGAATGAGTGCTCCAGCGAAAATCCCATCTGTGCCCGACCGGATTGAACGATATCTCATTTGCACGAGTGGTTTCTTAGCGTATGCGCTGCACAACTGTGCCCTGATTGTGCGGGTGAGGTTTGGTCCCTCCCCTTCCCACGCTCTCCAAATAGCCTGGCCTCCATCATTACGTCTGGTTCATTCATTCATTATTCATTTTTCATTTTCAAATGCTGTTCACGAGCATGTGTAGGTTGTGTCTATGAAGCCGTTCGTACAGCGCTCCGCCGTGTCTGATGGGAACAAAACAAATTATTTTCTCAACCTTGGACCTGGAGAGTCGCAGGGCTCCAGCTTTTGTTTTTAACAACACAATTAGCAGCTAATCCTGACCTAAGAAAGCAGCTGAGGTGCTTAACTGTGTAACCGATTGCTTTAATTGGTCAATTAAGTGCTGATTATGAATGAAAACAGACTGATTCTGCTGCTCTCAATGGCCAAGACTGAGTGCCATACAGAAAGCTTTCTTTCTTTGTATTTTTTGAGAATTTCTCAACCCAAGCTTGTCAGTACTTTTTATACTATATATTAGTGGAGTCCTCTCACATAGAAAATTATTAGGTATTGTGTAGGACTCCGCTTATATTTAATATACATTTACTCATCTGACACGCCTGTATGTTACAGTAGGTGTGCCAAAAAATATTTTTCTCCAATTTATAGGAAAAAATTAAAAATGGGAAGATGGGGTATGTAAACACATACCGTAATATCTTTTAATATTACCTGACCTTTAATCGAGAGTTGTCTTAAATAAGAAATGCATTTTATACACCACAATACAAAACAACCTCTACACTCTGTACATATTGACAAATGTGTACACTCACTGAGCACTTCATTAGGTTGACCTGTACACCAGCTTGCTAATGCAAACATTTAATCAGCCAATCATGTTGCAGCAACTAAATGCTTTCAGACATGGTCAAGAGGTTGAGCTGTTTTTCAGACCAAACGTCAGAATGGGGAAGACATGTGATATAAGTGACTTTGACGGTGGAATGATTGTTAGTGCCAGGCAGGGTGGTTTGAGTATCTCAGAAACTGCTGATCTCCTGGGATTTTCATATTCTGTACAGTTTGCATAGTTACTACTACAGGAATGGTGTGAAAAAAAAACTATTGAGCAGCAGTTTTGCAGACAGAAATGCCTTGTTAATAAGAGTGCTCAGTGGAAGGTGACAGTAATGCAAATAACCACACATCACAACAGTGGTGTGCAGGAGAGCATCTCCGAACACCCGACGTGTCAAAACTCTTAAGTGAGTAGGCTGCAGCAGCAGACCAGTACGTCTAATAAATACCTAATAAAGTGCTCACTGAGTGTACGAAAATAAATAATAATATTTTCGATCCTTTCAATCACAGGAAGTTGTTTTCGGACATCCCCTTCCAGTCCATTCCACACCACTGATTAAAGCGCGCTGTATGGATTTCAGATAGAGCCGGTACAGGCCCCCTTAAAAGCCTTCACTGCCACAGTGCACTTACTTCTGTCACCCCTGTCAGAGGGGACCATTGACAGAACATCAGATCCAGATCCAAAAGACACAGTCTATAACGGGCGTATGACTCACGAGTCGCCGCGAACATGCGACCCTTCAGGATGAAGAGGGCGGGAGAACAGGTTTGCCTCCGCCGCAGGTCGGGTAAACAGCGGCCAGCGGCTAACGACGGCCCGTATTAATTATAGTCGGCCGGCGAACGGCTTGAAGTTAGTTTTTAATAGCAGCTGGACAGTGGAAGTAATTACAGCTGCCCCGCTGATTAAATCCACCCAATAATTAAACAAACATCATCGATTTCCCCGGCACCCCCCCTCCCGTATCGCCCGACTGCGGTCTGCCGCTTCCTGCCTCCCCCCGCGGCGGTAGGGCGGTCAGATAAACATCATTTGCGAGAGATGAGCAGCAGTCGATTCCGGTTAGGCGCCGTGCGGATGCATCGGTATTCCGCGCGTCCTCTCTCACCCCCACCCCCCCAGCTTTTCCCCTCCTCTCGGTCGTTAATTGATTTCAGAATCACGGGGAGTGCGGATAACACACGGCCGCTCGGGGAACCGGCGGAGCGGTCGGCCTTTTCCGCTTTCTCGCACCGGTTTTTTCTCGTTCCGTGCGCTGGGCGGGCTCTCCGGCGGCGTTAGCGGCTAGCGGTTAGCGGTTAGCGACTAGCGGTTAGCGGTGGCCATCTGCGGGAGCAGATGGAGGACCGGCCCCCGCCTAGCCAGGCTCCGGCTGCGAGCTCCCGTCCAACCCGCTTCGTACTTAACGGGGAGACAGCGTGCGTCACACCCGAACTCCCACCCGGCTTTGGGTGAAGAAAAGGCCTGATGTTCCAAGCCCGGCCGCTCGCTCTTCGTTGACCCAGAAGCGTGATTGGGCGTGGTGAGGTGCGATGCGCGGAGTTGATTGGACGCGTGGTGAACCCAGCGCCGGTGGTGGGGGATCTGAGCGCCAGACGTCTCTCCGCGGGGCACCAGCCTCCTTCCGCGCCCGCGGGGTCCATACGCGCACTCCGGTTCACCTTCACCCCGCGCCTCGCTGGCGGGAAGCTTTCCAGCCTTTTCCGTGAAAACGGTTGCGCTGTGTTCCTGTACGCTGGCTGGGGGGGGGACCTCGCCTGTGCATTGTGTGAGATTAAAGGACATAAATCTGGAGTGAAGGCTTGTCTGTACTCGCCCTGCTGAAAGGACACTCCAGGAAGGTTTTCTTACACTCTACTGAGGTGTGTGAGGCTCACTGTGGTGGACCCAGAGCTGTAGGTCTCAGCAGTGCACATGACTGAGGCATTCTGCACATGACTGGGGCATTCTGCACATGACTGGGGCATTCTGCACATGACTGGGGCATTCTGCACATGGCTGGGGTGTTGTGCACATGACTGGGGCATTCTGCACATGACTGGGGCATTCTGCACATGACTGGGGCATTCTGCACATGGCTGGGGCATTCTGCACATGGCTGGGGTGTTGTGCACATGACTGGGGCATTCTGCACATTACTGGGGTGTTTTGCTCATGACTGGGGTGTTGTGCACATGACTGGGGCATTCTGCACATGACTGGGGTGTTTTGCACATGACTGGGGCATTCTGCACATGGCTGGGGCATTCTGCACATGACTGGGGCATTCTGCACATGACTGGGGCATTCTGCACATGACTGGGGCATTCTGCATATGACTGGGGCATTCTGCACATGACTGGGGCATTCTGCACATGACTGGGGTGTTCTGTACATGACTGGGGTGTTCTGCACATGACTGGTGTTGATGCTACTCTCTCAGATATAAGGGTACAGTGGCGGTGCATTTTTGGTCTTTAAGGAACAAATTTCCCAAAAGTACCCTGAAAGATACAATTTTGTGTTTTTTTGGGGGGTAGAAAAAGGTACCATTTACAGACAAAAAGAGGTGCTAATTAATCAGTAATCCAATGACATGAAGTACAATTTTTTACCACACCAGCGACAAGCTTTTGTGCCATTTTCTGCACTTTCCCTGCCTGTTTTCCTGAGAGTGTAGCGCTAAGAGCAAAAGTACATGATGAGCTGTCAACGGCAGTCCCCTGCAGAAGCATCCCTCACTCCTCTCCTGTGAGCGTACGCGTGTCAGGGGCCACGGTGGTCTAGAGCAATAGGAAACAGCAGTGCGTTTGTCTGGGGACCGGGCACAAGACTGCTATCGACGCTAGCGCTAGGAGCAAAGGTGCACCGTTATCTGTCAACAGCGGTCCTCCGCTTTAGCGTCTCTCACACTACTGACGCGAGCTTTTCTCAGGCTATAGCGGCCGCAGAGTCATAGTGGGGGATTTCTGCAGGTTCTTGTTCAAATGACCGCTAGGAGCATCGTTAGCCCTGCATTTGACCCCCCCCTCCTCCTGTAAGATGTGATGGGAGGGTGGCGGCCCACCGGGGGGGGGGGGGGGGGGGGTGTTGGAGATCGATGGGCCGGGGCGGGGGGGCGAGGGAGAGGGCCGAGGGGCGGGCGTTTGATCGCAGCGGTTCGGCGTTCCGTTACCGCGGGAGACCGGGCGCCCGGCGGCGCCGGAACAGCGGGGTCCCTGACAACGGGGGGGCCAGGCCGAGCGTCTCCCAGAAACCCCGAATCTCATCAGCATTAAACACCCAGCCCTCCGCTCCGCATGCACATCCCTCATTACCAGAGCCGGCTCCGTCAGACTGCTGATGTCCTCCGCCTCGCTCCGCGAGTCTTATTAACGAGAGGACATCGGGGTCCTGTCCCCGTCAGGATGTTTAAAGAAACTCCACGACGGTCAGTCCGTCGCTGGGCCCGACCCTGATAACAGTGACTACCGAATCACATTTACTCCGCGTGTCTAAAATATATATGAAATGAATAATTAATTTCTCGCTGAAATAAAATCGCATTTCTTCACCTCACACTTGATGTTCGCTTGATCCAAGTTTGTATTGACTTTGTGTAGTGGAGCCAGGCGAGGTTTGTGCTGAAAATAATCAGATAGCTGAAAAGCAGTGACCTTTTGCTGTGCCGGTTTAGATTTTTTTACTCTTGAATATTTCATATATTGATCAACCTGAGGGTATAGGTGCATCACATGGGTAGGGTCAGAAGTATAGATGATGAATAAAGTATATGTATTTAACCCCTGTGTCCTGTGCACTTATGTGCACCGCGAATCTGTTAGCCTGGGTCAAATACACCCGGGCTAACACATACGGAAATATTATATTATAATACTTCATTTAAATTAAATAATCTTTCAATTCAAACAGTCCAAATATTTCTGAACGCCTTTCAAGGCTGTTATTGGTGTTTGTCAACACGAAGTCCAGAGATATACCATGAAGCTGAGAAACTAACCATATAGGCAAGAACCAAATGCACAGTGGTTAGGAATGACCTCTGTCACTTTAAAACAGACCTGAACCAAACACAAGGGTTATTAGGAGACTGTAGCCTAGTGGCTAAGGTATGTGACTGTGACCCGGAAGCCCTGTTGTTGTCATGATAAGATCCGCACAGCTGTTGGGCCCATAACCCCACATCGCTCCAGGGGGGAATTTCCCCTGCTTAGTCGAATCAACTGTAAGTCACTTTGTATAAACGTGTCAGCTAATTCTCCAATTATTATTATTATTATTATTATTATTTTTTTTTTTTAAATCTGTTTCATAACAAAATCTCTTGCAGCCTCAAATGTTCTAAAACACAAAGAAGGTTTGAGAATGTATATTAGGAACCCCAATTTGGATGCATTTTTCTTGTCAGAGGTAGTTTTGCTCTGTCAGTCATGTTTATATTCGTTTCCGGAATTGACCACCCGGACCTGTATGAGGCAATTTTAGCACTCCCATTCTTAGACCATTTTCCCCGGCTTCAGACATTAAATCAAAACACTCTGGAAATGTTGTCTGGCAACAAACACATCATTGAAACGGCACAACCAAACGATGTATAGGAATTATGAACAATTTAAGGGGGCCCTGGTGCATTCAACAAAAAAGCAAAATTGAAAAAATGCCTTTTTATACTAGACCTGGGGCACATTTAAAAAAACGGGTCCTTTTAGGCCCGGGAGCCATTAAACTTAAACGATAAAACACAAACAAGCAGTCAAGCAAAACAACAACAGCAAAATAAATAAGAACAACAAAACAAAAAAGTGTTTTAAAAAAGACATTCTCAGAACCAATATGACTCATATTTTATTTTATGTGACCAAATACTTTTATTGTATTGATAATGGTGGCAGAATGCGGTATAAAATAATAACTTGAAAAGAAACAAATTATCTAAAGAGTCCACACACACCCTTATGGCTATATATGTTCCCTCTCACAACGAGAGAGGTCTACAGGACCTCGGACAGCAACTATATATGTTCCCTCTCACAACAAGAGAGGTCTACAGGACCTCGGACAGCAGCAGTGCCTGTTCCCTCTCACAACAAGAGAGGTCTACAGGACCTCGGACAGCAGCAGTGCCTGTTCCCTCCCACAGACGGGGAGGCCTACAGGACCTCGGACAGCAGCAGTGCCTGTTCCCTCCCACAGACGGGGAGGCCTACAGGACCTCGGACAGCAGCAGTGCCTGTTCCCTCCCACAGACGGGGAGGCCTACAGGACCTTGGACAGCAGCAGTGCCTGTTCCCTCCCACAGACGGGGAGGCCTACAGGACCTCGGACAGCAGCAGTGCCTGTTCCCTCCCACAGACGGAGGAGGCCTACAGGACCTCGGACAGCAGCGGTGCCTGTTCCCTTCCACAGACGGGGAGGCCTACAGGACCTCGGACAGCAGCAGTGCCTGTTCCCTCCCACAGACGGGGAGGCCTACAGGACCTCGGACAGCAGCAGTGCCTGTTCCCTCCCACAGACGGGGAGGCCTACAGGACCTCGGACAGCAGCAGGGCCTGTTCCCTCCCACAGACGGGGAGGCCTACAGAACCTCGGACAGCAGCAGTGCCTGTTCCCTCTCACAGACGGGGAGGCCTACAGGACCTCGGACAGCAGCAGGAGGCCTTACGTATGAAAATAGATACGTCCATTTCAAGCATTCTGACCGCCACTGGCCACATACTTCAATCCGCCCTTTACGTTGGCATGGATGTTAAGCAATACGTCCACTAGAGGGCAGCGTCAAAAGTTCCCAACTGACAACAACAAAGATGGCAACTTTGAACGTACCTCTTAAGAAAGAGGAGGAAGCGGAGGCAGCGTTGCAGACGGCGGTGGTCTGTGAGGCCATTAAATACATCGTGACATGGGGACGGATAATTATTTAGACTACTATTCATGAAGTTCCACCATTCGTCATTCCTCTGGTCGTGTCTCGCTTCAGCTATTGGCTACACTGCTCCCACAATTTCCAGTGATACTGCTCCATTTCATCCGTCTCCGTAAGCTTTCGGAAAACCTGCACAAATCCGGATGAAACGAAAGCCGGAGACTCCGTCCGTATCCGTATGTGTATCTAACGCTGAGCGTTAATGGGCCAGGCGCTCACACCTGAGGCTGATCGGCCTTCCTCACTCGCAGCGGACTCGTTCCTCTGCTTTTTTATCTTCTTCTCTTCTTTTCTTTTCTCAGTTTCTTGCCCCTGGCTCCACCCGTTGAAAAAGAAGTAAAGACGGGGAAGTTGAGAAAACGTGATGTTGTCCTTGCTCCTTCAAACGTCACTTCGAAGCCTCGTCAGTTACAGACGGACAGAAGCAATGCACCGCTAGTCCGTAAGCCATTCCCTCCACAGAACACGATGGGCGTGTACTCTCCAGTGCGATCTTTTCATTGGGCCCCTTACTGCCGTCGCTCACCGGTGAAGCTTCCCCCCGCCCCTCCCCTCCCGTTCGCCCCTGACTCGGCGGAACGTTCCAGCAGACCTAGGGCCAAGGAGCCGTACAGCAGATTAGATAAATGTTTTCAGGAAATATTTCAAAGGAACGCACAAATCTCACTGGGTCAGTCAGGCTTGAAATTGGGTGCGATCGCACATTCCGGAGGACGCGTAGGGTCTTAGACAGTCGTGGCGACACCCCCCCCCCCTCCTAAAACATCAGCATTTAGAGAGGACGCCTCCTTATATGTGGGCGTCCTGAGGCACAGTGAAGGTCAGTGGTTCTGTAGCTGTGCTGTAGATCTATGTTGTGTTTGTGTGCGCTGGTAAAGAGGCCATTAAGGCCTAACAGAGTGCAGGGGAGAGGGACGCGGTAAAGGCCTTAAGCACTGAGGCTATATCCAGCATCTTCAATCCATTCCTTTCCTTCTAGCGTCTAATGACTATTTTCAAAAATTAGGATAATGGAAAAATAGGAAATGGAAATACAAAAAGTAAAAAATACATTTTTTAAATCTTAAAATACTTTAAGACTACTTAAAGTGTTCAAGGAGATCTCTAGCTGTTGAATGACGTGTGTTTTGTTAGTGTTGAAATAAAAACCGACGGGACGGTAGATCTCCAGGAACAGCGTTGGGCAGTATATATACGAGTGTACTCACTGCATTGTATGCTGACTGCGTTGTACGCTCACTATGTTGTACAAAGTTGTACACGCTGCTCCGTCTGGTGGATGTATCTTACATGTTGCGGCTTTCTCCATCCCACAGCTCTACCTGGTGGTGGGAGGTTGTGCTGCCTGCCAGTGTGTGTGGCTCTCTTCACTGAATATTGTTTGATTTCTCTGAGATAAATAGAAGCTCTCATAACATTGCTACACTGAAAACAGGTGCCGTTAGCAGTTAATGGAGGAGGCGTGTGATGTTGAAGGTGTTGGCTGAAAACAAAAGAACAGCAGCTTTTATTTCATAATGACCCTGCAAACTGCAGAATGTTCCGGCATCACATAGTCCCCGCACTAGAAACGAGGCACCATAGGGTTCCTGCTCATTAAGCCAAGTCGCCTTTTAACTGCGGCAGTTATTTTCAAACTCGGCCCTGTATTCTTTTTTTTATGGCCAATACCTTGAGCAATTTAAGTTGTTGAAAACTTGTTTAAGCTGTAAAATAATTTTGTGCTGTTGTACTCCAACATAATGAAAGTTTGGCTTGTTGCCATTTGCACTGCCTTTGAACTCTTTGAATTAATTTCAGTGTTCTGAGCAGGCATTTAAACCCCCTAGACCGCGCTGCATTACAACTGTTACGGCTATCGAAACCTGTGAAATAAGGATTAGCTGTTCCCCTTGTAATGCATTTATGTGGTCTAGGGGGTGGAAACTTGTGGCTAAGCACAATGCAATTAACCCTCCCTGCTTACATTTCACTTAGTTTCAGTGGCCAAATGACCACACTTTTAGCAATTAGAACCACAGTTATTTAACCTGTCACTCTATAATTGAATTGCTTGGAATGGTAACCCCTTTCTAAAAGAATCTATGGTCACGCAGCCTGTTAGAGAAAAATGAACACATTAGTTTGATCTGATTACCTGGCCTCAGTTGTGAATGGGGAATATTTCTTCTGCATAGCATACGTAGCAACATCTGACATAATGTGACCTCAAGTGAGTAAATCGTCCTTCAGTAGACATTAAATGTCCAATTAAGAACAATTAACAGCTGATTACTATGCGAGTATGGCAGGGACAGAAATCAGCAGTCACAGTGCATCCCCAGGATCTAGAAGCCTAACGTACAGTATATACTGAGAGGGGGTGGGTAACATGAATTCAAATGCTGTTCAGAATCGGTAGTATGCTTCAAGACCTCTCTTCATCCAACTAATTTGCCTGGCACTCCGAATACTCAAGTTCAGGGACGATTCAAACAGGCATCTCTCCATTGTACAGTACAGCATTTGTCTATTTTAATGCGTAAGAACATTAGCGTGCTCTGTTATGAACGTCTTGTTTCATATGCTTGGAAGGCACACTCCTCATGTTAGTGAAAGTTGTCAATGCGTCCATAGCCGGTTTCAGTTAAATAAAAAGTATCATAAAAATCAAGGATTTTTTGCTTTCAGTGTGATACTAATTTAATAGATTTGAAAGTGATTTTTTATTAATGTGGCAAGGCACATAGTTTGAAGCGATTTCAAAAGCATTAGCTAAATAAAAGAGCTACGCTACAGGAAGGCGTATCGGTTTTGCAGCATGAGGAGTGGTGATGAGGGGTTAGTGGCAGAAGGTGGGATATCTTCCCCAGACGTTTGCCACTTTACAAATTACTTCATATATTATTTCAAAAGTCATAAAAAAGATAATTTAATGGTGTGCCAGACACTTAAAAGTTGCCGGCTGTTGTTAAAGAGAGATGTGTCTCTCATTAACAGTTTCAATAATTTAAAACATGATACAAAAAGGTTCAAAGGCATATTCATTATGTACGTATCTTTTATGGAATAATTGCTACGTACACGCAGTCAGCACTTTATTAGGTATTTATGAGCTCACTGGATGGTTTAGTTTTTTGCACCATTCTCTGCAAACTCTAGAGAGTGTTCGCTTGAAAATCCCAAGAGATCAACAGTTTCTGGGATACTCAAACCACCCTGTCCGGCACCAACAATCATTTCACGGTCAGTGTCACTTAGATCTCATTTTACATTACATTAATGGCATTTGGCAGACACTCTTATTCAGAGCGACATACAGTTGATTAGACTAAGCAGGAGACAATCCTCCCCTGGAGTAATACAGGGTTAAGGGCCTTGCTCAAGGGCCCAACGGCTGTGCCTTATCTTATCGTGGCTACACTAGGGATCGAACCACCGACCTTGCGGGTCCCAGTCATGTACCTTAACCACTACACTGCAGGCTGCCCATGTCTTCCCTATTCTAACAGTTTGTCTGAAAAACAGCTGAACCTCTTAAACATGTCTGAATGCTTTCATGCATTGAGTTGTTGCCACATGAATCCCTCTGAGAAAATAACAAAAAAGCATTGTCTAAAAGTCATGAAGTAGGTGTGTGTGAATTGCTACTGCATCTCTGGATCAGTGGTTAGGATTTGGCATCTGTGGAAATATCACCACACTATTACAGAGCTCTATAGCAGAATGCAAATTACACTTTTCAGTCTGAAAGAATGGAAGTAATGCCTTAAATCAATTTCCTTTCCAGTAATACACCAAAATCACACAGCCTTTCTCCTTCGAGTGAGGTTATTATAATTTAATATGCATTTTAGAAATGCGAGTAGTTTGAACAGAGATTGAGTAGTAAGATATTGGTTTCAGAGACGTTTGACATGGGGATATAAAATAATTATTTGCGGTGATGTAATGGATTTTATCATGAAAATGCCTGCTAAAATATGCCACCTACGATTGAATACAGCAGATAGTGTAGAAAAGGAAAGAAGCACACATTTTCCTGGCATGGTTTCTGCTCATCCATACCCTTAGTAGACAAAAACATTTTGGGTCATAACTTGAATGTCCTGAGTGATCATCTTAACACCATATAAAGCAGAGAGATGTGCGTGTCTGTAGTATCCTCTCCAGCAAAGGCACCTGAGTTTATTATTATTATTAAAGATTGGTTTATCCCATGTCGCAGAACACACAGGCTGTACTGTCCACACATGGTGGTGACTTTAACCTCATTTTTATATGATTTTGGGTTCCTATTGCTTTTCATTGACTACCTATAGGGAACATCTTTTCTTACTGAAAGAACATACTGTAGTATATACAATGCTGCAAAAAGACTGGACAATACAAATTTTGCTTTTTCGATTTATTTCTTTAAATTGTGCATATAATGTTTTACGGCAAGTTTTTTTTTTAATGTAAATGCATAATATACAGGGCTGATTGAAATGAAAGGGAACTGACTGCCAAGTGATTGATTGATTGACGCATACATTGTGCGGGATCCATTGAAAATGCAAAGTGGGTTATAGGCTAAAGGGGAAATGGAATTATTGCTTTCATGCTTATAGAGCCCAGCCATTAGAACAGACTGAATAGGGATATGGAAAATGATGTTATATTATAGGATTTACTGTCTGACAATTTTTTAAGGACAAAACTATTTTATGTGCCTATGGATGTATGGCAAACTGGAAGAAATGGCTAAAATGGGCAAACGATTTTGTACGGTCTAAGACCTACATATAAGACATATCCTGGAGTGGTGCAGCCTGAAGAGATGAGTCTTCAGTCTACGTTTGAAAGAGGTGAAGAGGTCTTTTCTTCCTGGTTAGAACCAGTTTGCTCTCCTCTTTCAAGACAGTAGTGCGCAACTTTGTATGATATCTTGGAAATCACAAAAATGAAATAACCTTCATCTTTAAAAAAGCAACAGCAACTGACTGACAAAGTTCTAGTGAATGCCTCTACCTTTGGCTGTTTTTACACCAAAACTGAACTATAGTGTGTGTACTAGCAACTGAAAGAAATATCTTACTACTGTGAAATGGTCTACACATTTCTAATTATAGCCAAGTGGTTTATTTTTTACAGTTGGTAATGGGTTTCTTATCCAGTGTGGATTTCATTTTCTGATTGCGCTGTAAAGAGTGGATTGTGCAGTTCAAACATTCTGGTTTAGATACAAGCTCATAAATGACATATATACTGTATTTTAACAGTTTAACATTTGCTGAAAAATGAGCAAAAGATCAGTCAGGGAGCACGACTGATTACAGACCAAGTAACTGAAATATTTATCTCTTGATGCTGTTTACGACTGAGGTTGGTATTACGCCAGCACGTGTTTACATCCCTCTGAGGGCCTATGAGGCGTCTGTACACTCCAAAGAGTTACTAAAGACCGGCAGAATAATTCCTTCGCTGGCTTTTGAATGCTAATACCCTTGCTCTTTGTACTATTTCGGCTGGCTTCTGTTTGTAGCTGAGCGTCTGTGGGCACCAGACAGCGGGGGCTGTTTACGGGAACGGCCGTGCCCTCAGGCCCAAGGCCTCAGGCTCGGCCCGAACCCACGCTACCAATCAGCATCTGGACCCCGTCTGGGCGGCCGAGTCAGCCCCCCCCCCCCCCCCCATCGCCGCGTTGTGTTCCCGATCCGCTTCCGCTCCCAGCCCCTCGATTCAGACCCCACCTTTGAGGACTCCAGCGCCTTTCTACCCTCCTTGTTCGACTCAGCCCTCCCGACCGTGTCGGGTCCCCGGTTCTTTGCCGAACCTCGCCAACCGTATCCTGAAAACAACGGCAAACAACAAGCCCCCTGTTCCCTTCGGTCGATTACGCTACGCCAACCTGCCGGAAGGGGGGGGGGAAATACAATCTTTTAGGAACAAGCCCGGCGCTGCTGGTTGCGCCCCACTTATTATCTGACTGTGACGCGCTCAAAACTGCGCTGGCGATCGATCAACTCCTCCGGGCCACCGTATACAAGCGCGGGTCCGTCCCTGACAGCACAAAACGGCCATTTTGCGCTTACGCAAATGCAGCGAAGCCCAGGGGGCTGGCCTTTATGACCACTTGTAATGTTCTTACCGGCTCAATCTTCGCCTTTTATTTGCTCTGTAGAAGACAGGGTTTGTGTTTCCCACCGAACCTGCTGTATTAACTTGAGTATATCTCCAAAATCAAAAGTGCCAGTTCAGGTATATTATCCTACATTACGAGAATAGGTTGTATGGATTAACCACTTCATACCGCCACGTCAATAGGACACGCCAGTGCTTTATAATATATAGAAATATCAGCAGAGTCTTCTTTTTCATGATACTGCTTTTACTGTCCATCAATCTGACACATTTGAAAGTCTCCCGTGCATAAAAAAAGAGAAAATAATCATAACCTTCAGAAATAAGCGTTATTTGACAGAGATTAAAGCGAGTGCCTTTTGACGTAAATTAGAAAGGGTTAATGCTGCTCGTGTGGCCTTGCTTGCCCGCCCCGTCTCGCTCAGACGACTAAACGCTTTTTGGGAGAAAGGGGAAAAGGCAAGTGAGCGAGCGCGGGGAGGAATACTAATGCGTCATTTCACAGCATTATGACTCCATTCATTGGCTTAAAATGGCAGAGTTAGCAAAAACATCTTATTTATCATAATAATGTGCTACAGTTGTTGGCCGTCACGGCAGCCTGAATACAAATGGGATGCCATTAATCACGCTATTGTAAAACTTAAAATCTAAATCTCAGTCTGACCGTTGTATTCTTGTACTTCCAATGGTTTTGTATGACCTCATCATATTTTTAGTTTAATCAAAGATCGGGAAGGCACTATGGATATGCAATCTGAATTTTTAATTTGAATTGCATAGCGCATGACTACTTAAAGGACCCACCGCATTAATATTCCATATACACTCAGCAAGATTGAGGTAAACAGTATTTCCCATTACCCCAGACAGCTTATTGCCAAGGACATGGCATGACACATTGAAGGCATGACTCTAGAAAAACTGTGCAATGTACAAGTACTTATGGAATATCATGCCCAAAACTTAACATCAATAGCAAATGTTATGTATATGTGTTAATAGATAAATAAATCCAGTTCCAAGCCTTTACTTTGACTCATACTTGTGGCTCTTTCCCTTTGAGAATTGAGTAAACAACAGAGAAACTCAACAAGTCAGGGCACAGTATCTCAAAAGAGAACTAGTCCACAAGGACATAATATCTACACTCGACGGCGTGGCCTTTACATTGTGTAACCTTACTCGGGTCGCTTTCTACATGTCGCACAACGTTACTCAGAGGCAGCTTAGGGCCCCCTGGTGGCCAGTGCCATCATTGCCCCGTCATTCATCAAACCTTGGATGATAAAATTGTCGTTGAGTTTGTCTTTGTTTTGGACAAGGGCTGTTTGTCTCCTTCTGATTTAAGGGCTCTGCCAAACTCAGCTGAATTGAATTGCGTTGCGTGAATTGAATTGAATTGCGTGAATTGAATTGAATTGAATTGAATTGCGTTAATTGAATTGAATTGAATTGAATTGAATTGAATTGAATTGAATTGAATTGAATTGAATTGAATTGAATTGAATTGAATTGAATTGAATTAATAAAATGCCAGTATCCTTTCCACAACCACCCCCTGGCTCCTTTATCCAATCAGCTGGCCCCATTAAGCAATTTACCCTTTGAGGTGGAAAAAGTAAAAATAATCAGAGGAGTGACTGCCCCTGCCAGCCACCTCCCCCAATCCTACCTCCCTTCTGCCGTAGTGTTTCCTCACTCCGCTGTGTGTGACCTTTCCCAGCATCTGTCAGCGTTTGCTTGTGTGTGTGTGTGTGTGTGTGTGTGTGTGTGTGGGGGGGGGGGGGTGATTACAGCGGTAACGTCATCACAGCATCCTCTGCTTACACAGCCCCACCAAAAACAGGCAGCAGGTGGTGGAGGAATGGATTAGCATTCTGCTACGGGTTTCACACACACCTCCCTTTGGGGCCGGTAGACGTGACCCGTCCGATCGTACGGGCTTACAGACACGTCAGCATATTCCAGCAAGAAAGAGAGAGAGAGAGAGAGAGAGGGGGGGGAGGGGAGAGAGAGAGAGAGAGAGAGAGAGAGAGAGAGAGAGAGAGAGAGAGAGAAGAGAGAAGGGAGGGGAGGGGGAGAGAGAGGGAAGGGAGAGGAGGGGGAGAGAGAGAGAGAGAAAGAGGGGGGGGAGATAGAGAGAGAAAGGGAGAAAGAGAGGGGGAGGGGGAGAGAGAGAGGGAGAGAGAGGCAGATAAAAAGGGAGAGGGAGGGAGAAAGAAAGCAAGTAGGAGGGAGAGAGACATAAAGCTTTGCTTTTGATTTATTTAATTAACAGCAAAACAGCAGTAAATTGTACAGCAGGGCCGAGACATTTATGGGAATGAACATAAAAGGGGAAAAAAAACAAAGAAAAAGAACAAAAAACCTTGGGAGATGCTGTGACTGACATTATTGAAATATACCAACAGTAAACAAAATGCTCCCTTTTCAAAGTTAAGTACTTGTTTAGTTTACAGTAATGAGTCATATGCTATGAATATGCTGGCATTCAAAAGCGTGAATAGTTGAAGCAGTTCATTGTTGACGGCACTGCAGTGTAAATGATTTTCAAGCCCACTGTCGATCAGTTTTCTAGTACTGAAGTACTGAAGTACAAGATTTGAGTGAAAATAACTTGACTTGTGACTTAACTTGACTTGTGACTTTGACTTGGATTTGGACTGCAATATTTTGTGGAGTAGTTACCATATAATGGGCTATTTGTGCTGCTTAAATATGAAGGGGGATTCAATGGCTCTGTTTAGCTTAAAGTGATTATTTTGTTGTTAGTCAGGACTTTAATATGCGATGGCACAGTGGTGTAATGCGTAGTGAGTACTCTGACCTCACACCATGAAAGTGCTGGGTTATATTCCAGGGCGGGGCCTTTCTGTGTGGACTTTGCATGTTCTCCACGTGCCTTTGTAGGTTTCCTCCGGGTACTCCGGTTTCCTCCCGCAGTACAAACACGCACAAGTTAGACTACTTGGAGGGGACATTCCAGACATTGCTGTGAAAGAATGACCGTGCATGAATAAGGGTTAACAACTAAATGAGTACCCTAGATAGAACTTGGAAAGGGATTTAGACTTGTGATTGGGAGACTTGGACTTGGTCTCGTGTTGAGTGCTGGCGGCTTTGGACTCGGAGCTTGGACTCGAGATGAGGAGACTTGGACTTGACTTCACGACCACAAGGCTGTTGATATGCTGAAATTGTACCCTTATAAAGTAGACATTGAAGAGTTAAGTCATCTTGTCAAAGCGTATAAAGAGGAGGAGAAATTTAGCATAACAACCTTTTATAAAAATGCTAATTCTCTTACCAGCTAATAAACAGAGATTGATTTATTTGCATTGCTATTATTCAGATAGAACTGGTGTATACAAATGTCTGGGCCCAAAGTGAAATGTTCATTTGTTATTGTTTAGACTGGTTTTATCACTCAGTGCACAATTTAATTATAATTTGACTGGTGAGGTCTCTTGCATTCTTTCATTTCATAGCCAGTACTCGGTAATTTGCATTAATACAAATGCTGTGGCATGTAATGAATTAGATTAATAACACAATTTCAATTCCTTATAATAATTTGTATGGAAAATATTTTATGATTTTTTCATCACTTTATTTGGAGGATTAAAATGACCTGGAGCGATTTGCAGAAATTATGTTTGATGGGATGTAATTAGTGACTGTCATCGCAGGCAAGGGACATGGGGTTGAAAAATTATAATTGCAAGCTTTTTTATTTTGTTTGCCTGTTTTTAATAACTTACTATTTTTGAGTTATGCTTTAGGAGCGACCATGTTGAGATGCAGCTCAAATGGGAGTTACTTGGCCTATCTACCTTGTGTACTAGACTGATGTTCATGTTCAACCAATCGTATATGAATTGTACCTTGTCTGACCAGTTCAGTTGTTTGTTGTATGACCTTTTGAACACGGCTTTGGATAAAAGCGTTGGCTAAATAAAATGTAACGTACGCAATGTAATGAATCAATTTATCTGGGGTGAGACCCGCCACTTTAGCCGTTTCTGTTTTTCCGGCTCAAGTATTTTGACGTCTTGACCCCTGACTTGGTAACCTCGGTAACCATGGGAAGCGGCCTCAGCCTGGATAGAAAAGCGCAGTGGGTGAATAGAAGGCCCCCCAGGTTTGGAGCTACAGAGCGCTGGTCCGGCTCACAAAACTAAGAGGGCCTGGCATGGTATTGGCAGTCCTGGCTGGGAAGCTGGCTCGTTATGTCCTTGAGGAAGACGTGGAGGCTCAGTATGCCTTCTGTAGCCGGTGACGTGAGTGTGAGTGCACCTGAGGTGAACGAACCGGATCGTGTGCCACGGTCGCACCCCGGCCAAGTGCCCTCTCCTCACAGGGGCGCACGCGGAGTGGGCAGCTGAGCCGTCCTGGCCCCCGAACAACGCTGGCACCGTGTGCCGGGCTGGGCGACCCGGGCCAGACACCTGCTCCGCGCACGGCATCTGGGGCTGGTGGGAGCTCCAGACCACCCTGGAGCTCCTGGGCTGTCTGGTCAAACCCCCCGCTCCCCCCCTCCTCCACCCAGTCCAGCCACATAATCCATCCCTTCTCCCGTATGTCAATGGCTTCAGCGTCCGTCTTCCTCCAGACCCGGGGTGCAGTCAGCGCCGGGACGGTTGAAAGATGGCGACCTCGCGTATTAGAGGGGTGAGCGGTGCGTTGTCCTGGCGACAGAGACAGGGACAGGGGAGGGAAACAGAGATGAAGAATCCCCCCCCCCCTCCTCCTCTCCTTTATGGTCGTTCAGCAGATGATGCACCTCCGGAGAGACGAACGAGGGCACTTACAGTGTACTCCTGTTCAACGGGTAAATCATCGCACCTCGCTCCTCCTTGTTCTGGCCTATGAGCTCTTAGCGGTGAGCAGTGAGGGGTGCTGTGATTGGACAACATGTCAGAGCTGATTGGTTGTGAGACTTGTGGAGGCAGGTGTTCGTGCTCAAATTTAAAGGGCCACATAATGAATGAATGAAGAAATACTTGAAACACACACAAACACACACACATACACACATTAGAGAAATTGTAGCCATTTTCAAATGCAAAACATTAAAAACTAATGAAACTCACATGAAGCCCCTGGTTATGATCCATGTTACAATTCAACAATTCTTATTTTCAGTAAACATTACATGCAGAGCCATCTTGGCTCCGAACATGGCTGTTTCATGCTTGAATATGTGATTTTCAGAAATGGCCACCTTACTTTAGCCAGCACAGTGCCATGAGGCCAGAGACTATCAGAGATTAAAATTTAATTCAGAAAAATGATTTCAGCTCTCTGCAAATGAGTCTAATTTTATTGTGGCTGTAATTTCATTATTTATTAAACTTTAATTGGAAAACATGTAATAGCAAACCGCAGTAAAAATTTAAATGAACACAATCAGGTAATTGAGCAAATAGGGAGCAGACAGAAACATAGCATTTAAACTTCTTAGAAAGAATTTTAATGAGCATCGCTAACTACCAACAGACACATTTATAACTTTTAGCCTTGCAACAAGTGAGCTGCATATTTTCTCAGACAATTATATCAGTAGCTCCTTGTAGCAGTCGCACTTTAATGAAGTAAAGAATATTTATTTTGTCTTTAACCCTTTAAGGAGTGAGGTCACAAATATGTGATTAGAATGTCTAGTGAAGGGTAAGGGTTAGTAAAGAGTTAGTAGCAGGTTAGAGTTAGCGCAGGGTTAGTAGCAGGTTAGTGTTAGTGAAGGGTTAGGGTTAGTGAAAGGTAACTGAACATTCTAATGCTGATGTAACCATCACTACTGGTAATTTAAAGCAAAGATGTTCTCAAACACTCAAGGTTACATTTCTTGACAGTATATGTCAAGGATTGATGTCCAACCAGGCTTTTCTTATAAATAAGCGAGGAAATAGGCTTTTGAAAGTGAGAGAAACTGAATGGAGACTGTTCCTGGCTTGGCATTAATGGCAGTGCAGAACCGGTGCTCAATTCTCTCCCTCGAACATCCTTTGTGCCAACCACCTAGAGCTCCACACCACCTGAGACCCAGAAGGTCTGGCTGCTGCCTCGTCCAAACCCAGACTCCAGCCCAAACTGGACATCCAGACCCCTGTTTCCATCAGAGTCCCTCCCAAGGCTATAACCCACCCACCAAACCCCCGTGTTTGGACAGGGAAGTTTGGTGGCCCCCATCTGGTTTCAATGGCATTTGGCTCAGCGATGTCACAGGGGCGTGTGCCCAATGGCCATGGGGGCCGTGGTGCTCTCTGTGCCAAAAGCCCTAGCTGACACAGGCACATCAGTGCGTTCCAGTGGGGGGTTGGTGGGGGGTGGTAGGAGCAGCTGGCTTGTCCCCCCCAACCCCCCCCCCCCCTCCCCCACCCCCACCTCTTTCATCTCCTGCATCAGGGCCCTGCACCCTTTTTTACTCTGAAACTCAGTCATTGTGGCTCACACAGTCTCCTCTCTCCCTGCTCTGAAAGCTTATATAATGGGCCAATCACTTTGTACTCTGATGCTGCTTCTTTCCAAGGCTGTACAACCTACAGAGAAGGCACCAGGGTACGGAGCGAGGAAGAAAAGAAATATTCTACTCTGGCAAAATCATTTCAAGGCTCTGTTTTGACGAGAAGGTGCTGAAAAGTATCCATACGCCCTCCCGACACACGCACACACACAGACAAACTCACCTGCTTCTGGAGTGCGGTCTGACACGCGGGCCGTAGATACTGTTATGATGGAAGAGTGTGTATAACAATGAACGGCATTGGGGACAGCGGGGAAAATGACTTGATTAATGGTGTGTTATGGGGGGGGGGGGCAGGAAGAGGACGTCTGACAGCCGTCGGAGCAAGTCCTCGGATCGCACGTTGTGCTTTATGCGGAACAGCTTGTAATTAAGGCTAATACCCCCCTCCGGCTGTGAAATAAATCACCGCGTACTGATGCGGGAGAGACTCGGGGAGATTATGCTGCGCAGAGTTCAGTTCGTCGATATTTCTCCCTTCCTCCAACTTAAAACCGAAATGATAACAGCAAACTTTCTTCCCTTTTTTTCCAGCTCAATATTTAAACACGTGTGAATCGTCTAAAATGTACAGTAAAAACTGTGAGCAGTGCTATATAAGGTGGAGTGCCTGCCTGGGAGAATACTGATGAAAGAGTATGGCTTGTTGATCCTGTTCATGGAGTTATAGCCTGTCAAAACTGCCAGTATGTTTTTGTCAGGAATTTGACATGTGCAGGAGTGTGTGTATATGTGCATGTGTATGTGTGTATATGTGTTTGTGTGTGTGCGTGCACATGTGTGTATGTGTATCTGTATGTATATATGCGTGTATATGTGTGCGTGCACATGTGCGTGTGTGTGCGTGTGTATGTGTTTGTTTGCATGTGTGCACGTGTGTGTGTATGTGTATGTGTATGTGTATGTATATATGCTTGTATGTGTGTGTGGGTGTGTGTGCGTCTGCGTACGCATGTATGTGTGTGTGTGTCAGGCTTTTTCTGTCTCCTGAATTTCCCCTGAATCCCGGTTGTAGTCACAACAAGTGGAATAAACCAGAGATTTAAATCTATAAAAACCTTTGTCAGTGCGATATTTCATTGTTCTAAATGTCCTGTTGAGAGTATTTTGAGAGTGATTCCTGATTCCGGGGGGAAAAATCTAATTCTCGTTTGCTGGTATCCAGATAGACATGTACCATTTCTTTAAAATATATTCTCAGACGTGACATCATTTTTGATTCCAGAGTACAGGTTTTCAAACACTTCATTTAAAATTGGTCTCCAGTATTTTGAAAATATTTCCTTCTGAGATGAAGTATCTGAAGTGGATATGTCAAGTTATTAAACATAATTTCTTGTTGCTATCTGGTAATACTAATGTCTGTACAAATAGTCATTTCTGAATTCATGACTGTGTATGTCCTGTGGGTTTTAGCCCTGAATGAATACCCAAAAATTGTCTATAATTATTTTGACATAGATTGTCAGCTTTATCATTATATTATTATCTAAACAGTATTGTATAGCCGTTTTCTTATTAATGAGAAAAGCAATACAGCAAATGTACAGTATAAAACCTTCACTTGCAAGATAATCTTTTATAGACATTAAACATTGTTTTAAAAGTGACAGTAAACGTAAACAGATTTACCAAAATTACCAAGTGCACATGTAGAGACCTAATGAACTCTACTTACCACAATGCATTGGGACAAAGCTAACACAACAGCAACTTGGCATGAGCCAGCGTAAGACAACAACAGACACAGGGATAGACATAATAACATAGTGACAGAGATATATAATAACTTTGAGACAGAGATAGATAATAACTTAGAGACAGAGATAGAATTAATAACTTTGAGACAGAGATAGATAATAACTTAGAGAGAGAGAGATAGATAATAACTTAGAGAGAGAGATAGAGATAATAACTTAGAGACAGAGATAGAGATAATAACTTAGAGACAGAGATAGAGATAACTTAGAGACAGAGATAGAGATAATAACTTTGAGACAGAGATAGATAATAACTTAGAGACAGAGATATAATTAATAACTATGAGACAGAGATAGATAATAACTTAAAGACAGAGATAGAAAATAACTTAGAGACAGAGATAGACATACTAACTTAGAGACAGAGATAGAGATAACTTAGAGACAGAGATAGAGATAATAACTTTGAGACAGAGATAGATAATAACTTAGAGATAGACATAATAACTTAGGGACAGAGATAGAGATAATAACTTAGAGACAGAGATAGAGACATTAACTTAGAGACAGGGATAGGCATAATAACTTAGAAAGAGATAAAGATAATAACTTGAAAAGTAAGGTAAGCTTTGGATGAACACAATTTAAATGCTCCATTTATCAACAGACTCCCTTAAGAAATCCAGACTTCATGGAGCTTGGGATGTAATTATGCAGCCTAGGTCTGATAATTATTGAGCAACCAGCCAGTACAAATTACTGAGTTGGCCATGACAGATACCTTAGCTGTAGCCGAGTCAAAGATCTGGGAATATCCAAATGAGCTGTTTCACCAAGGCAACAATGCATGCGTAATAGCGCTAGCTGGGAAATATTAGTCATCACAGTGACCAATAATCAGAAGTCAGAGTTAATTATAGGTATCGTGGTTTTGATGATCATTTCCATGATCATAAGTTCCATGAGTTTCAAAGAAAACTAGAAACAGATTAGTGGATGGATGGATAGGTTTCGAAAAATTATGTGATTCCAGTTTTTTTCTTCATGTTTTTAAATTTCAGGTGGGAAATTCTCCCAAAATAGGGAAAAACTTGTGAGTGCATCATAAGTCCAAATATTCAGAGAACTGGGGAGTGCAGAATAATTCCAAATATTCAGAGCTGATTAATATTCATCTGTTGCCTGAAGATAAGTGCACTCTGATTGTAGTGCTATATATCAAGGTGCACATAGTGGTTCGTGGTACAAATCTGGAACGCCTCAAGTCTTCAATGCCTGAAAAGTTAGGCAAAACTAGAAGTCCAGTGCTTAAAAACATGAAATATATATTTTTTAATCAAATAATGCTCCAAGATGATTATTCAAGGCATAGCAGGAAAAGAAGTTATATTTCACTTTTATTAACAGTACAGAAGGAGCCCATGGCTAGATTTTAAAAATATTTCTTTTTTGGTAAGAGCTTCCAGTTACCATCGTAGTAGAACTAAAACCTGTACCCTAAAGTACTCTGTGACATTTGGCTGCATAAACATCACCTTCTTCAAGCCGCGGTGATTCATTGCAAGGTCACCGTCAACAAGAAGGAGCAGTTGTTGCCGTGTGCTCATTGGCCATCTTTGTTCATACTGTAGCCTTTCATTTATCACAGGCTCTTTCACTGCCGGGCGAAGCCTTGCAATTAATGTAATGGACTCCAGCTTAAAGACGCGTGCCACAACACCGCCATTAATATGCTGATTCTTTCCTTTTCCCGTCTGTACTGGGCATGGTCCAATGCTAAATATGAGAGGCAGTGTTTATCCTGGAGTAATGTATTTATTTATTTAATGAAAGCGGGCAGCTTTGTTTCCTTCATATATTGTAGCGTATCAATATACGTATGTCACTGACTGTAAAAAAACCTGAATGATAAATGTCACTCAAAATCATCTCTTGCCCTTTGCTTCATTCAGTTTTCATCTTGCCAGCACCTCTCATATGAGTATATCCAGTAGCAGTGGAAATAGCCACTGTTAGGAAATAGGAAGTTTGGGGTGTGAATATAGACATAGAAGTTATTTGTGTTGTAATTAATAACTTATAGCTGTAGGCATTTAGAACTTTTCAAGAGACACTCTGGTTTTGGAGGATTTTGAAAAGGTCAGTGTGCCGCCTCCATATGTTTATTCCTGTACATTTAAAGCCATATTTCAGCCTTAATTCAGTAAATAAGAGTGTTTTTATCCTTTAATCAAAATTATATGCAAGTGATTTTATTCATACCCACAGTTTGACAGTTCAAATGTTACCAAGTGAAACGATACTCAAAGAAAATAATAAGACTTTCATGAATATACAAGTCAAAGTATTGAATGTAGTCAAAGTCTCACTTTCCATGCTTGTTTCACTATCCAAGCTGATGCTGTCTGGATTTTTACTTCTATGCCAAACTTGCTCTATCACAGAAAATTTGAAGGAGTACTAAAAAAGAGCAACCAGGTGAGTTATTTTTAGCTAAAGAACCTGATGTCAGATTTCTCTCCGTGAGTGGTGGGAAACGGTGGTTTCCATGGCAACATTAGCAGAAATGAAACTCTTGCTTTCCTTGCCCTCAGTAGAGTTGATTATACTGAGGATATAGTCCGTTTCCAAAATTCATAATTAACAGAAGGGCTTTGAATGGTTGGAGTTATTCGGCTGATTTGGAATTGGGCATAGATACAAGCCAGCACAGATACTGAGAAAATTAGATTGCAGGCGCGAGATTATTGTGCTGTTGCGTGTACATAACATGACTTCTCCAAGGGTTTTCGTATTGGTTACACAAAATAAAACAGACCTAGTTTCACTAATGCGATTATGCTAATTTGGTAGCAGACAAGGCGTCTTCACGTTCGCAAGCTGGTACACTATCTGGATATTATGTAAGGCTTTCCCTTGAGAACTGTAGTGTGAATGTATTCGTAGAATGGTGAATTGTTGAGAACTGATGAAAAACTCTCTTCTTCTAAGGACTTTGCAGTCGTCAAGGGCTGGGTCATGCAAAAGGCCGAACAAGCGTTTCTGTGTAGCATGCTTTGCGGTTTTCTTTCCTGGAATATCTGGCAAGATGATCAAGTCTGGGCTGTGCTTAGCTGAAACATAGTGAACTCAGCCAGGACACGCGCGTAAGGAGGCCGGCTGAATTGGAAGTGAGGTTAGGAGGGAACCAGCGGACAGAGCCCAGACTGTGGGGATAATGGAAGCTGGGCTTGCAGTCTTCAGAGAGAACTGCACCGAGGACAGCTGTACACACTGACAACAAACACTCGCCATTGCACGAACAGTCTGAGTACATTGCCCACTTCTTTGATGTTGTGAAGTGATAACCTTTTCACAGTGATAACATAATATTATTGTCATTATTATTATTATTATTATTATTATTATATAATATTATATAAGCAATGTGTGTGTGTGCTTGTGCGTGTGTAGGTGTTGGGGCTTGTATATGAGAAGCTGTCAGTATATTTCTGCCAAGAAGCCAAATGGTTGAGAAAGAAAGAGAACTGAGTCAGATCATAAGCTAAAATAACTTGTATTTGTTAAATAGCTGTTAGTATTTGTTCATTGAATTCAGACAAAAAAGTGCTCTGTCTAATCATTTTCCATTATAATTACTGCAGACATAGCAGTATCCAATTCATATGTTCAGGTTATGTTTTAAAAACTTGGTGATAAACATCAAAATGTAATGAGACACCAAAGCAACTTTTCCGATTCCGATTTAGATATTATATTCTTGGCAAGAAGAAGCTATAAACATTCAATATTAGAATTTAAATGAGACCATATTTTTTGATTGCACCATTTTGGTTTTGACAGACTGACATTTTAATCTTTCTGTGGGAGCAGAGAATGCACTTATATGTATGCACTCAGTCAGGAAACGTATTATGTCTCATTTCTTCTGGTATCCTAAGTTTGACTTTTGACATTTTCAAAGGAAAGCCATCAATCCATCATCGCATCCTGGTTTGCGTGGCATTTTGTACATTCCAGATCCAAATATATGACATGTATTTGATTCTGTTCCTGAACAGTTTGGAACTGAGCATTTTCTGCCTGTGTTTTGTTTCCCAGTCTTTTCTGGTTCAGGCAGAACACCTGGCTGTGTAAATTGTAGCTTGACATATTTTCATTTCTTTGTGGAAAGAAAGTTTTCATATTCTGGAGGAAATTACTCAAAAAAGGTCGAAATCTGGGCTAATATCTTGAAGATAGTACAAGACTTTGATGATTCCTCTAGTTCAGGGCTACCAAAACGCTGTTCCTGGAGATCTATCATCCTGTTTGTTTTCCATAATTTGGCACTCTTGATTCTACTAATTAGCAGTCCAACAAGATTTCAAGTTGAATGAGGTGCACTTTGTTTGGGTCGGAGTGAAAACCTACAGGATAGCATATCTCCAGGAACAGGGTTGGGCTGCCCTGCACTAGCTGTGGAATGTTAGGTTTGGAGTTAAAACCTACAGGACAGTAGATCTCCAGGAACAGGGTTGGGCAGCCCTACTATGGCTGTTGAATGAGGTGCACTTTGTTAGGGTCGGAGTGAAAACCTACAGGACAGCAGATCTCTAGTTAATGGGATAATAATCTTCTTTCGCACAGTGCATGAATCCTGCGGTAGACTCACCGCGCAGCCGGCCGCCCACAGAGAGACGTGAGCTTGGGCTGACTCTGAACACAAACGCTATTCTGCTCATGTGTAACACCGTGATTATCTCGCCATGGATCTAGACTTTTTTTTTTTGGAAATGTTTGTAAGCACCGCCAAGTGCTGGCGAGCGCTTCCCTCTCAGCCCACAGTGTGCTGATTGTTGACCAGATACAGTCAGTTTTGTAAGAAAATCAGCGAGACGCTTTTTTTCTTTTTTTTCTTCTTTTTTTTTCCCCGGCGTGCATTTATCCTGTTGATGAAAGAGGTGAAAATCTTTCTTCCCTAAACTCCTGGGAGCCCTGAAGTGTATGAAGAGTGACGGCTCTCTCCCGTTTTCAAAGAAATAAGAAATAAAAAATCTGATACGCGCTTGTGAGACGGCGGATTCCGCTGGGGGTTTTTTTTCGCAAAAAAAAAAAAGTGAATTAGGCATCTTAACTTCTCCTTTCGAGGGCTGCATTCTCCACGGCCCCCTGGCGCATTCCGGGCAATATGTCCGTCAGTGCCTTCAGGATGAGGAGGGGGCGATAAACCACCCGTGCCCCTCTAACCTCGCCTCCCTCCGATAAGGCACGGGCGTCTCTGTGCCACTGCGTTCGGATAAAGACGACGCACTGGCGGCTGTAAACGAGAAGGCGGTCCATAAAATTATCCCTTCTTTTCCTGTCTTCCCTCATGGATTCTGGTTTATGGCTTTACCGTAGATCACCTCGTGCCTCTCACAAAGAAACGATGCTGCATCTCCTATCGCACATGTTTACTGTACTCTGGAAACCTTGGCATCCAAGGTTATTATTTTTTTTTGGATGTGTTTTTTTTTTTTAAAGATTACTTGGGAAGAAAACTAATAACACGGCCATTGAGCCCCGGTTTTTTCTCCATTCCTCCATTTGACTGGGATTAATGAAGTATGTGTTCCTCTCCTTAATTATTTGCGGAAGATTGGTTTTACTTATTAAATGTTTGTCACTATCAAATTAGAATTTGTTTATCCATTTCCACAGACTCTGCGTTGCAGAAATGAGTCACATTTTTTCTTTTTTTTCTTTTACTTTGACAAGGAGTAATTGTTGAGTGAAACAAAGAATAACCACGCTTGGTCCCAGACTGATTTGTTTATTCATCTACCAGAGTAAACCGTGTGTTAACAGATTAAAAAGTATAGTACCAACAATATAGACAATTCCAAACTGCTGTTTGCTTTCTACTGCTATCAACAGTGATCTATTTATATGTATTTTGTATCAGTTCAGCAATGACTATCTCCTGATGACAATGATATACTGTCGATACACTCACTGAGCACTTTTTTACATAGACCCGTACACCAGCTTGTTAATGCAAATATTTAATCAGCCAATCATGTGGCAGCAACTAAATGCATGAAAGCATGCAAGAGGTGGTCAAGAGGTTCACCTGTTTTTCAGACCAAATGTTAGAATGTGGAAGAAATATAAATATAAATATAAGTGACTTTGACCGTGGAATGATTGTCTGTGCCAGACAGGGTGGTTTGAGTATCTCAGAAACTGCAGATCTCCTGGGATTTTCATGCACAACAGTCTCAAGAGTTTTCAGAGAATGGTGTGAAAAACATCCAGTGAGCAGTAGTTCTGCTTGCAGAAACGCGTTGTTAATGAGAGAGGTCAGAAGAGACGGGCCAGACTGGTCAAAGCTGACAGGAAGGTGACAGAAATGCAAATATTACATTACAATCGTGGCTCACTGAGTGTATACTGCAGCAGTAGTATAAATATGTATGCTTCTGTGCGTGTGTTTGTGTGCGAACAAATGAATGAGCTACTGATTAATAACTTCCAGAAACAATCGGCTTTTATACTTTCGTCTGTCCTCCAATTATACCATGCGCACAGATGGCAATATGTGGATGATTAAAGCAATTACTCTCTATCGTTAATGTTTCTTTAGGGTTGAAATGGCTTCTGCTCCTGCCCATAGTCCCGTCCGTGGCCCAGAATGCACTGTGAGGATGTTCCCCCTCCCAGGCCTCCTGCCTGTTACCATCATTAAAATATATTTCAATCCCAGGCAGTGAAAATCAAACCAGCATAAAATGAATAGTCTGCCCTCGTGGATTGGATTCAACATTTCTCCTCGTTCTTTTTGAATATACCAAACACGTTTTTTTGTTCATTCGTTTTGATGGTCACTGAACTTACTGTGTCTGAAAGGAAGGGAGTTTAACTGAGGTATAGTAAAAGTACAGCTTGACTCACATAGATAATCGTAATGTATTAATGTCAGGCAAGGCTATGTATCTGAAGCTCTTCATTCATGTTTATGCAGGGACTGGAAGATATAATACAGATCTGTGTGTGTGCTGCCTCAGCAGGGTGGTGCAGGACTGGACAACTTAGCTCCCAACTCAAACCTTCAAGCGCTATTTCACTAATTACAATAAGTTAACAACTTCAATCTGCATTTTATCTGCCATTACATGGCATTTGTTTAAGAAAAAAAAAATCAATTATTTAGTGAAAAATACTTCAAGTGAAATGTCAGTACAAATGTTATTTGAATCTACCTTTCCCCTGAGTCCATCTTTATAGCCTACCGGGAGACAGAAAATGTTTTCAGAAATGCAGTCTGTCTGTCGAATTGCCTGTATGGAGGCTTGTAGTGCTTTTTAAAAACAGACTGATCCCAGGTGTCGTATTATACCCTGCAGTTGATATAAACAATCTTCTCCTTCCTGCCTACCTGTTTGGAGCAGCTCCATATGCCAGCGAGGATGGGGGCAGACCGTATTTCTCATTGCCAACAGGGGATTATTCGCAGTAGATCCTTCTGTGGCAACTGCAGTCTTAGAGTTATTCTTAGTGAACAAGCAGATGGTGGTGTGTTCTGTTCGCTGGGAAGCTTAGTTAGCACTTCATTCAAACCGTATAACCTTAGCTCCCCACCCCTCCGGTGGGTCAAAAATTAAACTTTGATGTCATATTTTACACATTTTCTCTTAATACGCCTGAGAATGAAGTAAATGCAGCACTATCATTAGACTGTTTTTTTTTTTTCTGAGAGATTTCCATGGGAGGTGTGGTAGCAATTAGTGCTGCAGTTAATTAATTGATGTAGTACTCTATTTACCTCTCTGCATTGATTTGCAAATGTCTGTATTTATTCTCCTTATTTTAATGGCTGCCTTTGCTTGTATGAAACTTAGTGAGACTAAATGAACTTCCTTTTTAACACTAGGAAAGTTCCGTGGCTACTCTGTGTTTAAACTAATAGCGGAAACGTTTCCACAACACATCTGTCTGCATTCAGTGAGCAGTTGTCCTGAGCTTTGAGTCATGATATAAATTAAATTGTTTGTTACCTTTTCTTGACAAATGCTGCTTGACGGATTAAGGGATCGGCAAATTCAGCTTGCCAAATTATATTTGTCAAGAAAAACCGCAACACTTACGTAATTGACAGTCAATGCTAAAGACACATTTTGACTGCGCCATCAGACAGACTGTCAGATTTCTTTTTTTTTTTCTGCCGAGAATCCATCTGGTTGAAATTTTATCCCTTACCCCCTCATGAAAGGGCCTGAGATTGAAAAACATTTGTTAATATTTCTATTGACAGCCCATCTGTTGTGGTTAACATGATTCTGACCAAAACAGTCCATCTGCCTGAGCTGAGCATTGCTAGCTCACAGCTCTATAGCTAGCTGTGTTTTTGGTTCAATATTTAAATGATGATAGCAGGGAAAGCATTAAGAATAGTCAATGTCTCTCTCAAAGGTCTATGTTTATCAATACTAATGGCATTAAAACCACGAATACTACAGTGCATATACACTCAGTGACCACTTTATTGAGAATTTCTTAGACCTTTTTAACTTATTGGTCTTATGCTGCTGTAGCCCATCCACTTCAGTGTGCGATGTTGTTCGGAGATGCTCTTCTGCATACCACTGTTATTTGCATTACTGTCACCTTCCTGAGGGCCAGAACCAGTCTGGTCCTTCTCCTCTGACGTCTCTCATTAACAACGCATTTTCACCCACAGAACTGCCGCTCACTGGATGTTTTTTGTTTCAACTCTAGAGACTGTTGCGCGTGTGTAACATCCCATCTAGTGCCAACAATCATTCCATGGTCAAAGTCACTTACAGTTGATCACATTTTTTCCTCAATCTTATGTTTGGTCTGGGCAACATTAGCTGGTGTACAGCTGGTGAACATCTCTACCTAATCTACCTAACGTGTATATGTGTGTGTGTGTGTGTGTGTGTGTGCTTGTGTGTGTGACAGTAGCGAAGCGACATTGTTTTATTGTTTTACCGGTTACCACTTGAGTCGGCCCCACGCGTCGGTTGGGCATGAAGTCCGCGAGCTCACGCAGAGCAATTAAAGAAACAGCGGGTGGCCTGGTCTGAACGCCACCGCAGGAAAAGCGTTTTGTTTACGTTATTGTAGCACTTGAAAAGGTCCTAATCATTTCCTCAGTGAAGGGTAGCATCGACCTGCTAAAAATATCTGCTCCTCTTGTGAAGAGATGGGCATGGCAGTGTGGATCAATAGCCATGCAGCTCCCGTGTCCAGCTCTTCTGATTGGCCGGAGAGGGGTGGGGGGGGGGGGGAGGTTAGATGGATGGACCGGGGGCGCACGATCGATAGCCCATCCCTGCTCTGAGAGAGGAGAGACGGTGAACTCGGGGGAACAAAACTCTGCACACTGGAAGAAAGCCTGGCTGGAGAAATAAATGAGTTGGAGGGCCGGGGGGAAAGGGGGAGGGGGTGGGGGTTGGGGGTTTGTTTTGGCTGCTGTCCGACTCCACCTTTCCACCCTATAGCCTCTATAACCAGTTACACACTCCTTGCCATATGCACCACATGCACAGATACACACACACACACACACACACATATACACGTACATGCACATGCACACACACACACACACACACACAGACAGACATACACTCACACACACACTTATATACACGTATATGCACACACAGACACACACATATACATGTAAATGCACACACACAAGCGCAGATACACACACACACTCACAGATACACACAGACACTCATGCACAGATACACACACACACATATACACATCCATGAACACACATAAGCACAGATACACACTCCCACACGCACAGATACACGCACACTCATGCACAGATACACACATACACACACATACACATATACACGTACATGAACACACATAAGCGCAGATACACATACCCACACACACAGATACACATACACATATATACATACATGCACACATATGTACACACATATCACTGTGACATCTTGTGATGGCTGGCTTGTCTCTCGTGGGGATATAATGGGACAGATAGGTACCTGATTGTTAAAGTCCCATCAGTCCAGATGATTACTCTTACAGCCACCATTCACTTCTGCAATGTATATATAATACAAGCCTTGACTGAAAAGTAGCAGCCTGGGACACTAGCTGGAGGCAGAAAGCAACAAGCAAATAGAAAGAAAAGTGATCATATTTAGTTCCAGTTTTGAAAATAAATGCATCTTTAAGTACTGGATATATGTTATTTGCATCCTACATATGCTATACATCTTCCATAGATCCTGATTCATTTTGTAATAGGCTTGTAAAAAGGCATGCTAGATGTTTTTTATGAAATGTCTGCCCCAATATTATGGAATGTATATGTAATAATCACCCTGCATCATGAATTAGCATCTTGGCTGTTCAGGATATACAGATCGGATGGTAACTGTCTGAAATCATCTCTGTTATGAAATGACACGTGTTCATTTAGCAGTTTGGAAACAGGATATGGTGCTATCGATATTGCTGTGCCACGTGTGCGTGTAGAATTGACTTTTCTGAACGCCTAGCCGAGGGCTTCAGCGGAATGCAAACCCAGGCAAATTGAGTGGAATTGATCCAGGAGAATAATTAATCAAAGTCAGAGAGTCTCTAAAGGGCAACAGGGCTTGTGTGTGTGTGTGTGTGTGTGTGTGTGTGTGTGTGTATGAGAGCGAGAGAGAGAGATAGAGAGAGAGAGAGAGAGAGAGAGAGAGAGATCAGAAATAGGATATTTGTCATTTTTACATAATTCTCAATTAAATGCAAATGTATTCCCCTCACCACAGTTAAGTTCAGCAATGGTGAATATAGAACTATAATTACAATATTTCAGGGCGACATTGGCTCCAGAGGTAAGAACGGTCTTCTGAGGGTTGCTGGTTTGATCCTACCCTGGGTGTGTCAAAGTGTCCCTGAGCAAGACACCTAAACACCCAAATGTTCCTGACAAGCTGGTTGGAACCTTGCATGGCAGCCAATCGCTGTTGGTGTGTGAGTATGATGTGTGAATGGGTGAATGAGAAGCATCAATTGCACTTAACATATTTGGATACAAAGGTAAAAATGAATAACTATTTGTATCTGTACACCTCTGTTTGGTGTTGAACGAAATCAGAGTAGTACCACCGAGTTTCAGGACAACCTCTTTATTCATGCGTCATTAAAACAGAGGAAAGCAATTCCCTACCTGACCCAACAAAGCTTTATTTATTCATTTTTTCAAAGGTTAAGTTATGTAAATGCATACATTATTGTTTTTCCAATGACTATGAACAAGAGTTTCTTAGTGAGGAAGATCCTTCTGGGATATCGTGGAATTTGCACTGGCTTTCACTGCATGAATCAACAAATGTTTAAGAAGTTGTTTCGACATATAAACAAAGACCAAAGCATCACTTTGGCATATTATGCACTGATCTTTCAGTCAATGACTTTGACCCCCAGACCCCCTCCATCCCATGGTGAAAGTACTGGGAGTGACCCGGAGTAAGCAGTCAAGGAAAAGCTTGCCGGTTACTCTTTGCCGGAGGGCTTATCTCCACTTTCAGGCGCACCTCTGGGTTTTAGGTGCCACAGCAGGGAAGTGAGCTGAAATATATTTGCGAATATATGCAAATATATGGCATCCTACAATGCATCACTAATCACCTGGCTGTCTCCTCTCCGCTTGTGGCTATGCTGCCAGCATTCCGGAGTACTCCTAAAAAACATAAACAACACGTTCGCTTCTTATGAACTATGAAGAATCAACCATCAACCGACGCCATTGTTTATTACTGCCGTTTCTACAGTTTCATCAGTTTAGAGTTTTTAAAATAGTTTTTTTTTATTTATCTCAGAACAAGCATGAGCAGTTATTTATATTTACACAGGGCTGTACCCATGCAGGGCCTAATTTTAGCGTACCTAAAATGTCAGCAAGCCTTGGGTTTGTGTAATTACACAGTACAGCACTAATGGGCACTGGAATATGTTTAGTCTTAGGTAGTATTGAGCATGCTGTCTGTGTGCATAATTTATTGTGATTGGCACGTTGCAGCCGCCCACGTTGGGATCACGGCCCGTCAGCGCGCCTTCCGAGCGGTCAGTGCCGATGACAGATGACGAGGGCAGGAGGCGATCCAGAATAATTGCCGATAGTTGCTGTTATGCAACAGTCTTCAACAAAAATCTATCTGAATATCGATTGAATTAAACCCCCCGTGGTCCGTGGAAATGGCCGTGTTCACCTTTTCAAAGTCGGAAAGAAAAATTTGTTTCACAACTGTCAACTGTTGCAGATCTCGGAAACCCCTTATGCTTCGGAGAGGGTGGCTTGTGTGACATGGCTCACGGGTTTAAAATACAGACTCTGGCTGTTTTAACGATTTTGTTTTGGCATTATGGCAAGTGAGTATTCTTTTGTTTGCGAGGCTGCAGAGGCTCACATCGCATCTCTTCTCCTGGGTGACCTCTTGAGCGAGGTCAGCCCGTGGCTGCGAACGTATGCCGACAGGACAACAATGACATGATTGATCTCTGTGGCATGGATAATTAATTATCTGGTGGCACGACAGATGTTTGTTTATTAATAAGTCTGTGACGTCCTTTGTGGTCTCTAGTGTACGGTGCGACCCGAAACTGGAGCCATGGTGACCACAGGTGTCTTTGAGGCGCCTGCCTAAAGTTCTGCTTCCTCGCACAATTTAGATTCGAAGCAACAGTAATTACGTTAGTTACGTATGAACGAATGCCTTTTCGCACAGAGAAACACTTGCCTTGTACTTATTTTGCTAGATCACATTGGAAATGTGTGCATTGCTGTGTCCAAGCCAAAAGATGCAGTGCATATGCTATATAAAGGGATGTTTAATGTTGCCAGTATTATCTGGTATACCCTGTCACGAGGGTCTCATCATGAATGGGGGCTGAGTCGGTTAGTTGGATGGATTGTCACACCACATGTCATGGTTTTCTGAATATGTACTCCGATATGAGAAGTTTTATTATGACAACAGTTCCCAAACCTGTTCGATGGATATCCGCTGGCTTCAAGGTGTTCATTTCAATCCTAATTTGGCACGTGTGGTTCTATTAATTAGTAGCTCAACAAGATCTACTCTTGATTGCGATGTGCTTTGTTAGGGTTTGAGTGAAAGCCTACGGGATGGTAGAACTCCAGGAACAGGATTGAGAACCACTGTATTATGATAATGTGGGTTTTTTTAAGAGTGCAAAAGGGGACAATCCACCACTTTGGTATTTTGCACTTTATTCAATCATGTATAAATAGAGACAAATAGAGAAGGACCACAGCTCAAAAGGTGCCATGTTGGGGATCTAACCTGTGTGAGGGAGTTGTGTATGGCTGAACAGTCTGCTGACTAAGGACTGCACCATTCATCTTACCATCGTTATCTGTTTTGACATGTTGGATAGTGTCACTGTAGTAGTATCTGTGTGTTAGTCTGTTCAGCATATGCAACAGACCGTGACCACCGCCTCTCTAGTGTTCTGGTGTTATTTAAGCCTATAGGAACACACACTGGGTGATCATGTGACCAGAGGAGGATGGAGAACAGACTGTGTTCTCATTTTCACATTTATATTCTATAGATAGACGCAAAGAAAATGCCCACAGTCATGGACAATCAATCAAAAGAAACTGAGGAGTGCTATGTCGATTTTGGTAAGGGATGTTGCCTTATGATGTGTTGTGATAGATACAATATAAATGATATAGCTTAACAAGTGTCCTGGGAACGCAACTGCTCAAAATCTTCCCCTGGCCAAGAGTTTGAAAATACTCCGAACACACATTGATACTCCCATGAGCACAAAGAGTTAGTTCAGCACTATCTGCAGAAAATCTCATATAACTGAGCTGAGATTTTATAATAAAGAAACAAGATGATAACATGGATTTCAGTCAGCTGCAAACTTCACAGCTGAAGGTTTGGTCTCCCCTGACGGTTCTTTTAACATTTCTTTAAAACATTTTCAAAAATCTGTTTCAGAATGCTGGATTATTGAAGGTCCTGTGTATGTTTGCGATCTGTATATGTTTGAGATCTATATATGTTTTTGCTGCAAAAGTAATGCATATTGCCATGGCAATTCAACTAAGTGTATGCTTAAAACTGTCAATCAAGAGTAGTGTAAGGGACAAAGCACAGATGTGCTGCTCTTCATCACAGTCTCAATAGGCTATATAGGTTACATAATATTCATCCATAATACATGTATGTAATATGTACATAATATGTAGGCTGGCCTGTAGCGTGGTTAGGGTACACGACTGGGACCTGCAAGGTCGGCGGTTTGATCCCCGGTGTAGCCACAATAAGATCCGCACAGCCGTTGGGCCCTTGAGCAAGGCCCTTAACCCTGCATTGCTCCAGGGGAGGATTGTCCCCTGCTTAGTCTAATCAACTGTACGTCGCTCTGGATAAGAGCGTCTGCCAAATGCTATTAATGTAATGTAATGAAGGCAAGCAACATTACTGATTGCATTTATTTGATTTCCATAATGGTTTATAATAATCATATAAGTCTACCTGTGTTTGCTGGCTTACTGTACTTTTGGGAAACAATAACTGTCAAAAAATATACAAAGAGAACTAATACTAGTGCACCATTGAGTATCAAATTATCACTTACTTCTATTCTAATCAGGTAAGTGCTTAAATCCAGCAGAACTTATTTTCCCACTTATTTTATGCACTGTGATAGAATGCACAGTAACAGGAAATATGTTGTGCTTAGGTTGAGTCCCATTTCTGTGTGACGGGGGCCTTTAGTCTGTGCAGACAACTAACCCGGCTGCTTATGAGATGACAGCTACGCAGATGTTTCTGTCTGTACGCATTAGGGTGCACTGACACCCCTCCTTGGGGACTGAAGTGGGGGGAGCTAATTGTCAGCAGTGGGAAACGGACGATTGTCGAGGGAGATGGTAATGTCTGCTTGGGAGCAAGAGGTGGGCTCACCTTAAGACTCCATCTATCATGTCCCAGCACAGACATGAGGAGGGATGGTGGTGAGGTCCCCTGAAATCTACAGAACATCCTGTTTAAAGGCATCCTGATCCAATTTTAAAACTCCTTTCAGTTCCAAAGTCTTAAGCCCAGTTAAAGGTACAATAGGTAAGATTATTGTGTTAAAATATTGTTACAAGACCATTGTAAATCCATTCCTATCATTGAAAAAGGCTCACTGACATGTTGACTCACCCTCTACCTGTGTTTTAGTCCTTAAATTCGGGTTTCAAAATATACAGTTGACGGGCCGGCACTCTGTACCAAAACATAGTATAGCTGTACAATAATTGAAAATTGGTTCTAATTACCACAGCCAATGGTGTTTCAACTTCAGCGTGTTCACAGAGAAGGGGTGGGATAAACAGTTTTGTGGTTTGAGCGTATTTGTTGCGGCAATTCTTCCCTTGACTGTTAGAAGTCTGAAATGACCTATCGTGTCTTTAAGATAAAAACTGCGACAGCAAACAAGTCCATAATGTGGAGCGTTCATTAAAACAACTGGAAACACTTTGCAATAAGGTTCCATGAATTGGCATAAACTAATGAAGTTGTGAACCACTACTGAGAAATGTGACAGCACACTACTTCATGATTTGTAGTGCTCAGAAAACTACTTCAAACATTATCAAGTAAAAACAACACAGTTGAATCTATGATTTGGTCTTTAGTTCTGGACTAAAGATCTGACATGTTGAATCTCCTGTAAAATGGAAATGTCTTGAGACTACAGCAGCTGCCCAGTAGAAAACTTGTTGCATAGTGAAGACTTCCTACATACTTGATTGGTGTCTTGGTTAGTCATCAGGGTGTCAGATGAAAAGACATAATGAGAAAAAATGTGAATACCATTAAACCCCTTCTCTGCTTTAAACCGTCCTATAATTCTATATGAAATGACCCTATAGGAAGCAGAATTTGATAGATTTTCAGCTTCTCATTGGAAATAGCTGGAAAGCCTGAAAAGACAGACATAATTCTTTCTGACTAAAGGTGCATTATACGCGTGCAAAGGGCACCCTTGTTGCTAATGTAAATGTCACGGAGGAGAAGTGCCACTCCGTTCTGTAAAATTTCCCAGCCCATTAGCTTCAGACTAGGGGGAGCTTCAAAGGTCATGTCAATAACCCTTTATTCCAACTGCTGTTCATTCATCATTAGAACACCTATTCTCCAGCTCAGGAACATAATGAGCTTTCCATAGATCTTCCAGTCCAGTCCAATCATCTTGCGGGGTTGGTTTCACCCTTCTTGGAAAAAATGTTATTGATGAATGGTTTTAAAACAGACATCAATAGTGCAGGAAATATACACTCAGTGAGCACTTTATTGTGTATTTATTAGACTTATTTTTGAGAATTATTCTAATTCTAAAAAAGTATTATTCTTCTGCTGCGGTAGCCTGTCCACTCAGAGGTTTGACACATTGTGTTCAGATATGCTCTTCTGCACACCACTGTTGTAATGTGTGGTTATTTGCTTTTACTGTCACCTTCCCTCATCAACAAGGCCTTTCTGCCCGCAGAACTGCTGCTCAATTAATGTTTTTTTGTTTTTCGCACCATTCTGAGTAAACTCTAGAGACTGTTGTACCTGAAAATCCCAGGAGATCAGCAGTCTGGCACCAACAATCATGCCAGGGTCCAAAACACTGAGATCACATTCTATCTACATTCTGGTGGTTGATGTGAACATTAACTGAAGCTCCTACTCAAAATGCATAAATGTATATTGTTTGAAAAGCACAATCTTTTCAGCAGAAAATGGCAAGCAGCAGAGCCAGTACTCCACCAGTAAATAATATACAGCATATTTATGTTTGAACTTTAAAGGCATATTAGAATGGAAATAAAAACACGTCAAATAGATTTGCAACAATATGCAGTAGGAGGTTTCCGAAGAGGTCATTCAGAGCAAACAGCCAACTCCTTCATCTCTTGTTTTACTCACAAATGTACAAACGCAATAGCTACTACGTGACATTTTAGAGTTGATATTTATTTAACTGGAAATTAATGGGCTTTTCATTTAGAAAAATAGTGTTGATATAAAAGCATAGGCTTCCAGTGTGATGTTTAACCACAGAGGCATTTCATATGGTTGGAGGTGTTTTGTGTCATTGTAGATTTAGAACACAGGTTTATACAATTATTGCACAGTATACAAGTTATCTTATTAATGAAGTTTCTGTACTGAATTGTACAGATCATAATTATTCCTTCTTTCGTGATTTGAAGGACTGTTGATTTATGTTGCATGCTGGATAATTTAAATAAATGTTATTTGACATTTTTTCAATTCAGTTAATACTAGTAAAATGCTGTGTTTCCTGCTCTATTATTTGTGGAGAATAAGAGGAACAGTGGATTTATTTACTAATGTGACATAATCCTGACCCATTTCTGTTGTTCTTATTAGCTATTGTTATGCGTTCCTATTTATTTTGGGGTTTTTTTTGTAATTCGTTTTTTCAGTGTCAATCAGTGTCAAAGAGCAAGCTTTGTGATGGAAAGTCAATTTCAATCTAAAAGAGACAATAAACAATACTGTATACCTGTCCTATTTTTTCAACTAAGAATGTTGTCATGTTCTAGAATTCGTCTATCCTTGACTGACTGACAAGACCACAGCGTATTCTTCTATCTATTTAAAACCATGGTATATTGGAACTGCACTCCAGTGATGCTGAAGAAAGAGACATGTTTGTTGCACAAATAAACATTGCCATGATGGTAAATGGTAAATAGTAAATGGTCTGCATTTGTATAGCGCCTTTATCCAAAGTGCTGTACAATTGGTGCTTCTCATTCACCCATTCACACACACACTCACACACCAACAGTGATTGGTTGCCATGCAAGGCACCAATCAGCTCGTCAGGAGCAGTTGGGGGTTAGGGACACCTCGACACGTCCAGGGCGGGATCGAACTGGCAACCTTCCAAAAAAAACCTTCATTTTGACTCAACTTGGTGATTAAACTTAATGCTTTTGCTCACAAACACAACGTGAAGCGACGTCGTATGATGCGGCTATGCCCCAGCATTCCCGGCTTCCCTTTGTCATTACCTGAACAAGAGAAATCATCGCACTCCCCCTGGTTAAATTTTTGTGGTGTGTTGAAATCAGTGACATATCATCAACTGAACTTAAAATGTTTGACACTCAATAAAACAGCTACAGAGCTTAAAAAATTATTCATATTATTCATTATTGCATTTTTTTTTCAAGAAAAAAAAAAGAATTAAACTTTTTCGAGGCTCTGTAGTCCTTTTATTGAGTGTGAACCATTTTCCCTTTTTCATTACCTACCATCTTCCTGGATCTCCCTGACTTCTCCAAACTCCCCGACGAGCAGGATTAGAGGGATGATGAAATACAGTGGGAAATCTAAAGGGTGCTGTGTCTCCGTCAAAGCACTGGAGGGCGGATCGGATATGCATCTCATCCAGAATCCTTATCCTTATCCGGGCCGGAAGCTTCTCTCCCGTCAGGATCTCCATTGACTTTCCCTGATGATGCAGCTTAAGAGCCAGTGCTGAGTAAGCTAAGCTGGCCGGCGATATTTAACAGTGATGTATTGGCCCCTGTCTGTGGGTTTGCTAATGTGCTCACCGGTGGGTGAATTTAGGGGGTTAGGTCAGGGGGGGGGGGACTTTGCAGAATGAGGTCCTTGTGCTTTGAAATTAGAAGAGACGGATTCGATCTATAATAGCTTTTAAAAAAGACGACTGAGAAATACTACTACAAAACAGCTCATTTTCCGACATCTAATAAGAAATAAGCCATATTTTATTCAGCAAAAAGCTGATAGTAACAATATGGAATGGAATTACATCAAAACTTTAATCTTTTCTGCTAATTGCTCATTATTCGCTTTGAGAAGCTCTTTTTGAGGGTGTGTAAATTCAGTCATGAATTGTACTTTGGCTGTGATACTTAGTGAAGGACTTGGGTATGGAATCATGGGAGATCAGATGAGATTATGTGTTAATTAAACTATGAATGGGTCAAATAATAAAATACAAATTATTATAAAATAGGTCCAGAAAAGGCTTATTACCTTCACCTTTTTATTTGTCAAAAACATATAAAGACTTTATTCATTTCCACAACTTTTATTCCCCTCAGATATACATTACATATAGAAACATTCATGACAAACCCGTACTGAAAAACATATCCTTAAGTTTTCCATTCTTGCTGAGAAGAATCAAGACCCTAAATTCCAACCTTGAACATCGTTTTGAAAATCTTGGCGGATGTGCCTGTCATTCAATCAAGGCCATGGCTGAGAAGGATATTCCTTTATTTAAGATTTGTGTAAGAGGCAAATCCACGATAGCCCCTTAGACAATTACTCAGTGGCTAAAGTGTTGTGAATTGTGAAGTGTGCGCATGTACACAAAGTTCTGGTCTGCCTTATAAAAAATGGTGGCCTTCAATTTGACTCAACTCGGTGATTAAACTTAATGCTTTCCCTCACAAACACAGTATTCTAGGTTAATGGTGGATTGTTGAAACTGTTTTCTAGGATGTATGTGGAGGCCGAGCTGACATTTAATTCTGAATCAAAGTTCAAGTGAAAAGTTGATACCTTACCTTGTGGGCTCTGGAGGAAGGGAACGTGGGACTCACACACAGCAGAACGGTGATGTGCTGCTCCATTGCACCAGTATACTCTATTAGGTATTTATTAGACTTATTTTTTCGACTTCTACTGCTGTAGCCTATTCACTTAGAGTTATGATGCGTTATGAGTTCAGAGATGCTCATCTGCATACCACTGTTGTAATGTGTGGTTATTTGTGTTACTGTCACCTTCCTGTCAGCTTTGACCAATCTGGACATTCACCTCTGATGTCTCTCATTACCAAGGCGTTTCTGTCTGCTGCTCACTCGATTTTATTTTATTTTTATTTTGCACCATTCTTTACAAACTCTAGAGATCAGTGTGGATGAAAATCAGTTTCTGAGATACTCAAACCAACAATAATTCCACGGTTAAAGTCACTTAGATCACATTTTGAGGGTTGATGTGAACAATAGCTGAAGCTCCTGACCCATATCTACATGATTGTATGCATGGCACTGCTGCTGCACAATTGGCTGATTAGATAATTGCACGAGTAAGCAGGTGTAATAAAGTAAAAATTTAATTTGGTCTCGCTGTAGTCTTTGCTTGCCTGTATTGGTGCAAAGTTAGGCACTGGGACACCTTTGCTAGCTACTGCGAGGAGGCCACAGCTTCCAGTCTGCTATTACTCAGAAGCATGGTAAATCTGTAAAACAAGCATGCGCATTCATGGATATATACACACACAAGCATGCACACACGCACAAACACACACACACCTGTTTCGGAAATACTTTCTTGCTCTAGTGGACACAGGAGTTGAGAGCTGAGCTGACAACTGGCAACATTGTAATGCAGCGGTGGTATTTAGAGAGAGGACTCAGGGGAGGGACCTTGGCTGCTTCTAGCCGATCACACAATGCTTTAAGATCATGTTCCATTCAGCATTATGTACACATCCAGCTATAACATGCTGTAAGGTGACATTTTAATGCTCCCAATGAACTCCTTTGTCCCTTCATTCTGCTATGGTGCACACAGTGGTGGAGGTACTTCAGTGCACTTTCGTTATTAAAAATTATCTAAAGTATGATGTGTAATATGGGATAGCTTATTTCATTTTTTGCTCAGAACGTTATTGTGGCCATTCATAATAAACTCCAATTTCTGGGTATTGTGGAAAAATGAAAATATGGCATTAATAAAAGTATAATGTGCTTTTAATATATTATAATTTTATGTTCCCAAACAAAAGAGACATTTCTGTTTTTTTGGGTTTTTTTGCATATTTATTTTGTCCCAGTGTTGTAGCATCACAATAAGTCATTAATTTCCCCCATAATTCATTTCAAATTCAAAGAAGAGAACTGACTTTGAATTTTATCCATCCTGTGTAATAAATACCAAATTGATCTTAATTTCTTCACCCAGCTCATTTGCATTGAACAGGACAGAACAGCTTTTGAAATGTATTTTTCTTATTACTGTTGAATAAATAGCGTGTTGTAAAAAAATAATTACATTTGTGAAACATTCAGGTGTTGCTTTTGTTGCTTTCACAAAGGGATTATGAATGAGTCTCTGCGGATGTCCCAGAATTCAATGCTGGCAATGTCTGCCAGAAATATATATATTTTTTTACCCAGAAAAGTAACTTCATTTGTCTCATACCATAGTTCTCTTGTACATAGCAGGCTACATTACTTCCTGAACTGATACAGTAAGTTTTGCTGGCTTTGTTTGCTCGGCATGCGTAACCTTTCCTTTGGGAGATAACCCAACCACGCCTGTGCAGTCGTTTGGAAGTTATTGCTGGCTGAAAGTTTGATTTTAACACTGAAACGTGGCTCTCCACACATGCAGGCCTTTCAAACTTTGGGTCATCAGCGCACTAAAATGGAGTCCTGCCAAGATGATACAGTGAGCCCGGCGTGTAGCCAGCGATAGCCTGCCCACTGGAAGCAAACAATATCGCGTGGATGCTGGGGCAACTCGACAATAATCAAATCCCAGCAATACAAAGCCGCGATAGGAAAAAGATGTGTAGGAGAAAATCTGACAAGCTGCTAAATTGCTTTCCCGGGGCGAAAATGAGTGTTGCTTTTCCAGGGGCTGGGTGGCTGTCTGCTGGCTTCCGTTTGCTTTACCCCAACAAGTCCATGCTTGAGCCAGACCCGGCTGAGACTTTTAAACCAGAAGGAGCACCGGAACCTGGGTGGTGCACAGGCTAAGCGCTAATCCAACTCCTGTGGCTTCAAGCAGTCAGGTGTAAAAGCGCATCGGTGTCTTGTTTAACACGTACCCTTGTCGACCCTGACTTCCCGTTGACCAGTTCCATGTGACCTTGTCCAATGGCAAAGCAGTAGAGTAATAAACAGGAATGAAATCCATGATGTGTTTGTGCTCAAACCACTCCAACCATACAAAACCTATTCTCGTGTCTAAGGCCAACACACATAGATGGCACAGCAGATAGCATGTATTTAAACTATGGAGTGAAGTATTCTACACGACGACCTGTCGTGGGGGATGTTTCGCATTCAAAAGAGATCTTCTCAGTAATTCCAGTATTCGTTTTTTCGCAATTCCTTTCTTTCTGATCGAGTTTGTGATGTGAAAATGCGCATTGCCGAACCGGAGTAGGCCGCTCGGCTAAATAAGAGAAATGATTTCACCTGCTGTTTTCTTTCATAAAAGCCCCTGAGGTGAAACACATTTCCACAGCTATTTATGTCACAGGTTCCATTAGGAACGGGAGCGACTCCGCTGGATACTACACACTCTGTGAAATCTATGCTAACGCTAATGCAGGAACCGGTATTGTTCTCCTCGCTATGTACGACACAGGCTTGGGGTGGCAAATGTTTGCAGCAGTGAAATGACAGGACATTGTACTCCACACACGCACACACACGTATACACACACATGCACATACACACACACGCACGCATGGATACACACATACAAACCCACGCACAAGTGTAAAAGCACAGTCACGCCCACATGCATGCACGCGCACACACATAAACAAACACAAAACAAAAATACGTATACAAGCATGCATGCAGGCACACACACTCACACACACACACACATACACACACACCACTCTGCACACATCTACCCAATGGTTAATTAATGCCCACTGCCATCTTTGGTGACATTATCTGAGCTGAGATTTCTGGGGTCTAAACCTAAGGTGGCACACATAAAAACCCGAGATGCTAATTTGCTCTCTGACAGAAACATCTCCTATCTAATTATGGAAGAAGGAATGGAGAGATAACAGTTTCTTCAATTTCCCATACAGTATCTTGTTGAAAAGATTTAATGGATTTATAAGGGATGCATTTTGTTTTTTGTACAAAGTAAAGCTTTACTTGTCAGAATCACATCGCATTAGTTTGTCTTTTGTAACTTTGCAAGTTTTTCTTTTTTGTTTTATTTGAATGGGAGAGATTGTTATTTGAGAGGTAGTGACATTTATTTGATGACCGGTAATGGCTATTTGCTCAGATAGGTATGGCCAGGAGTAGATATTTGAGCAGTGATGATTGTTATTTACCAGAGAGTTTCACCTTATTTATCGCTGGAGTCTGAAGTTGAGGTTTGGTCAGTATTTGTACGCTGATAAAACAGTATTTGCTCTGTCAGACCTTGTTTGATCTGTCACAGTCAGAACGGGTCACTTTATTTATTCTTTTTTTAGGGTGCCAGTTCCAGCAATGGAATCATTTTTTAAAAATGATTTTTATACAAAATCTCTAAATTTCTTCAAGCTGTTGAATATTTTTATGCGGTAATTATACAGCATATCTAAGTCTCTCAGATTCTCATGGGAATGGGAGTATCTCACGCTCAAGGAGTAGATGACTATTATAGGCCTTAATGATCTGGGAAAGTACTATTTGAATATGAAAAACAATGATGTGGCAGCACAGATAAATGAGCAGTCATTTCTGTAATGATGGCTGGTGCTGCTGTGGCCTCTTAGCTCTGCCCACATCTCACCGAAACTCACTGCATGCGCGCTTCTCGGAAATTATTATATTGCTCTGTCATTAACTAATGTAGTTTTGCAACGACCGGCACTGAAATGATGGAAAAACACTTTTGTGTGCAATGCCATTCTTGCTGTTTATACAAATGCTTAGTCCTATTATAACAGACAGTAGGGTGAATTCAGGTAATTTGAGACACCAAACTGGTGGTGAGGGCAGACTCAGCAACTGAATTGACAAAGAAGTCCTAAATTCACCCTATTTACTACTTTGTCAGTATTATCAGAGTTATGTTTGTATCTGTACTTTATATCAGGTTGTTTATTTCATCTTTCTGTCTTCCAGGAAGTTTCACTCGGTCCAGGATACTCCTCCAAGCGACTGAGAGGTGAGCTGTGCTTAAAAATAATTTTCCGGTTAAAATGCCTGTGTTCAAACATGGCCGGTCACAGAGGGAATGGCCAAGGATCAGGCTCCAGAAACATTATGCTTCTTTGATTCGGAAACAAACGGCAGTGTTTCTTTTTTCATACACTCACGAGTTCAAAAATCATCAAGCAAACACATTCAGAACTGTGGCCTGTATTGACTAGCAAATTTAAGAAAAGCTTTACCTTTGTTAAAAAATTTAAAATTGTAAACCAACATTAAGGGCAAACATTGATTGAACCCAAGCATATGTTCTTTGAAAAACTTGTGATTGCATTTATTTGTAAATGAAAGTTAAGGACCAAGTTAAGTAGTTTGACTCCAGGCCCATGTTTTTGAGGGGGAAAACTAGTGATTGTATTGATTTGTAGTGGAAGTTAGTGACAGATGTAGATTGATTCCAGGCCCATGTTCCTGAGGGGAAACAGTAGCGATTGTATTTATTTGTAAATGAAAGTTAGGGACAGGTGTAGATTGATTCCTGACCCATGTTTCTGAAGGGGAACAGTAGCAATTGTATTTATTTGTAAATGAAAGTTAAGGACAGGTTTAGATTGACTCTAGGCCCATGTTTCTGAGGTGGAAGAGAAGCGATTGTATTTATTTGTAAATGAAAGTTAAAGGACAGGTGTAGATTGATTCCGGGCCCGTGTTTCTGAGGGGGAACATTAGCGACTGTATTTCTTGGTAAACGAAAGTTAAGGACGGGTGTAGGCCGCAGGTTGAGGGCCGTGTCCCCCACTTCTCTCCGGCAGTCGATGGGGCTGTGCAATGAGGCGAGGTGAAGGCAGAAGCGGCTGGTAATGAAGGCCGCCCTCCTGGATCGCTGATTACAGCCAACCGCCGTCGAGGAGTGGGGTCGCCGAGCCGGGCGTGCTATCAGAGAGATATCAATCTGGAGAGTCTGCTATTACACCCCACCAAACCACAGGCTGCAGCGCTGACACACTCCGCACTTCTCCAGCCCGGGAGAGATAGGGCTTCTGATTGTGAAGGAGAGAGCAGTCTGTGGGCTGCTGTCTGAGTTATCAACATATCTTCTGAGAATAATTGAGACATACGCTTAGCTCTTTTATCAAGAAAGGTAAAATATAGATCAATTGTGCATCTCTCTCTCTGTTTTTGTGTGTTTGTGAGAGAGAGAGAGAGAGATAAATAGAGATTGCGTGTCCTTAAAGATGCCAACACGTTCTGTTTTAAATGAAAAGTGAAGTGAAGGATAAGTGAGGGAATTTATGGTGCCTTTTACACTTTTTTTTGGAAGATCGTTATGCAGCTCTGTCACAGACGAGGTCACCCCTCAGAGGGGGTCTCGGCAGTGGCATTCGGGGACTTGGGTCAACCGGTGTCACCGACACCAGCAAAAAATCCCGCATCAGCACTACAGAATCCTGGAGTGCCAACACTCTCCATCTCTGCCTCTCTAAAAGACCAATCCCTCTCTACGTGCTCAATCTGTCAGCTGAAGAGAGACAGAGAGAGTGAGAGAGAGAGCAGAAAGGATAGACAGAGAAAGAGAGGCGAACACAGAGCGAGAGTGTGGAGGATGAACTCCAAGTGAAAACCCAGCCACCGCTTATGTCAGGGTCGATCAATGGGACGTCTCTCAAAGAACAAGCTTCATAATGTGCGCTATTCATAGCAGAAAACAAGCGGTCCCCTGTTACGATAATAGACAGAGGAAGTGTAAACACTGCGCAGTGTGCGTGAAATCAATGGGCCTCTGCCGGTCCTGCCTCCTACGAGTACACGTCGGGTGATAGAGGAGGTTTATTATCCTGACAAGGCTGCATTCAGGCCCTTTGTCATGCTGTCATAATGGCTCCGTCGCATCGATGCGAGGGGTGTCGGGGCAGATTGAGTCATGCGAAGAGAGGCTCGTTCCCGGGGCCCTCGTCTCGAGGGGACCGCGAAGCACCTTTTGTCCCCGGGCATGGAGCGTCCGTCTTGCAGTGGTACCACTTGTTCACCTCGGCTGAGATGGAAAACGAAGCACTGTCCTCACAATGCTATACACAAACAAATACGCAAATAAAGAAAGAAACAAATAAACAAATAAACAAATAAACAACTAACTAACAAAATAAACAAACAAGTAAGTATGTAAATGAGTAAATAAAGTAAGTCAGTAAATAAATAAATAAATAATGTCTAATAAATACTTCTAGAAGTACTGTGTCTGTTCTGGATATAAACATATTGTTTAAACAACATTTATCGTTCGACAGTTCATGATTGTTCCTTTTCGAATCACAGCAAATAAACACGTCAAGGACCTGTCAAAACATTTTATTTACAGAAAGTGTGAAAGAATATAATTATCACATTTGTTTTTCCGAGTGTGTCCAGCTAAAAATGGCCCATTAAAAACACCTGCCCACCTTTTGTTCTTTAGTGATGGATGAGAAATAGCAGCCATGCCCTTCCTCCCATTTTATTGTGCTGTCAGTCAAAACCATGCCATAACTTTCATTTAAATTATGATTTATGTACTGTATAAAATAGGTGTTTTATGTGAGCTTTTTTTTTTCACAGAAAAGTTGTTATGGCAGTTTCTGTTGTTGAATTACTATAATATCTTTAAGGCTGAAAACAAAATGATTAAAATGTAGAGTAAAGAAATAAAAAAATAAAAAAAGCATGACTTTTGTTTCCTTTTTCACCTAATCTCCCGGAAACTGATCTGATCTTTTCTTGCAATGGAGCCGGTTAGCAAAACCATTCCTAATTTCAGGGCACACTTTACTGCTGAAAAATAGTCGACCAACCAGACATTCTATTTTCTCAAACATTTATTTATTTCTGGGACTGAAAGCATCCACCCAAGTGAGATTCCTAAAATGTAGGTCCGCAGACCATGTATAAACAAGAAAGAAGGCTAGTACTGATGTCAGCTGCAAAAGACCTTGTGGCGGGGTGTCAGTGAGAGTCATGGCGTAGAGCCGCTGCATTGTGGGAAATAACCGCCTCTGGCCATTTTAAATCCAGATGAAACGAAAAGCGTGAAAAACCGCATATTAACCTGAAAACACCCCCCCTCCTCCCAGTGTGGGAGCTCTCAGGCAGAGAGCCTCCCACAGAATCTGGGAAGACAGGCCTCAGGAGCTACGGAGGGTTGAGGAGGAGCAAACGCCCGACAGTGGTGTTCACGGAGGTCTCTCCCACCCGGGTCACGGTGGGCTATACCTCCAGAACAGACCCAGCTAAACACAAAGGCACGGCCTGAGCTGATTACTGATCAGCCTCAGCTCTGCATGCCTGGTGTGGGTCCTGCAGCTCTCTCAGATGGTGGGAGGGAACTGGGATAATAAAGCAGAGATGGGAGATTAGGGTCGTCGCTTTCGGCGTACTTTCTGGCTATGTTTCCGAGAGCCGAGATGTTAAAGACTGCCGCTGTAATGTATCGACCAATCAGAATTGCCATTATTCGATTTCTTGTTACCAACATGCTCTGTGATTGGTGGAAATGTTCTCTTTTTCTGAGAGAAAAGGAAACAGAGTGCGCAAACAGAAGAGGAGCACACACACACACACACACACACACACACTCACACACACGTCCTAGTTCATGGCAATGCATTCACTGAGAAATGGGAAATGGTGCATGCTGCCAGCAGGATAGCTCTGGGCACTTTCCCCCTTGACTAAAATAGAGGGGAGGTATAATTCCCCACAGCTGGTCATTGAAAATGTGTATCCAGTGAGATAGACAATACGCTGGTGCTCCACAACGATTTGGATGCATCAGGTTCAACACGCAGCCCACGGTATCAGTTATCTTATCAGTATCATTCATGCGTGAAGAAATAGAATACACTATTATGGGACTGATGAGAGCACTACTACAACAAAACTGTATCCGATGTGGGAATACAGTCCCTGGCATTGTGAACCTGCTGATACAGGCACAATAACGGTTGATGAATAAGCACAATATATTCAAGCTTTGTTGGTATTATTTAAGGACCATTCACCAGTTAAGCTCAGATATGTACTGAGATCTAAGATGTAAGAAAGGTGTTGTCACACTGGGAGGACCCAGGGAGATATGGAAAACGCCGTTTACACTGACGTTTATTTTGATTGTGTACAGAGAGAGAGAGAAAATATGAGTGCGCAAACAAAACCAACAGAAGGGCATTGTCCGTCACCCTCATGGGATCCGGATAGAAAATAACTGAAATATAACACAAATCGAACAGCTTTTAAGCTCACTCTACCGGGCGCTCAGCTCCTTCTTGGTGGCTATGTTTCCACAGTCTCACCCACCTACTGTGGAAAGAAGCACATGTTCTATTCTAACTCCTGGACTGATTGGTAGTGCTATCCACGTGTGCCAACTTAACCAGTAGGCGTGGTCCTCGGATTACCCTGCTTCCTTCCCGCAAACCGAGCCTAGCCTCCGCAAGATGTAAACCATATAGCCTACATACATATATCAGTGCTCTAAGTCATTATTAACCTACTTTATTTGATGTTTCTAAACTTTGAATGAACAGAACACCCAATTATGGTTTCCTGTGAAGATGAGCGATTCCTTCAGCTGTTTGAGCCTGGATCTAAATCAGCCTAATTAAAATGAAAAGTATCTGGTAGCAAACACAAAGTGTATCTGCATAAGTCTTCTGTCTCAAAGGCAACGTTTCCTAGCAGTACAGAATGAGATTCTGGAGAGCCCACTTTGTGCCTGATAGACTGTGGCAAAATAGTGGGTGAAAAGAGATGAAGAAAGAACAGAATCCAAAAGCCAGCAATACATTTTGTGTTTGCCTCTAGTGAAGTACAGAACGGAATGTCCGCATCTTCATAACCGTATTGATACTGACTGACATGTTTAATTAGCAATTAGTGATTGAAAACTGTTTCACTTCCATGCAATTTATATGGTATTCTATGCTCAGTGAGTTAATGTTTTGTTGGACTGCTTACCCTCTAAGAGCATGTACAGTATGCGCTTTAGAAAAAATGGAAGCTATTTGATGCCCACAGCAAAGGGAAACTCTTCATAACCATCATGTCGATCCTTCTGTTGTGCGCACAGCAGGTATCAAGGTTGATCATTCTCAGCCATTTACCGTGACCGTGCAGTGCTGATAGTGTCGCCATGATCGTCAAAGCCAGTCAGTTAGATTTACTATTTTAATTTTCTGCCAGCAGCCAAATGTTTCAGTCCCAAAGAGGTAGTTTCAAGGTTTCTATCCAGACATAAAACAATTCAGTGGTTAGGGGTGGAGGAGCAGGATATGTTTCCTTTGCTCTTTGAAATTACTGCGTTCACGTCTTTCTCTGCCTCCTATGCAACGCAGAAGGACCTCTGACAAAATTAAATGTTCATGTATCGTGAAAATGTCATTTGAATACTGCTGTGTCCTGTATCTGTGTTGTGTTCACTTGCCTCCATTTTGGAAGTTACTGATATGGGAAGCTATACTGATGGAAATTGCATTACAAACCCTTGTGCTATGGTGGAGGGCAAAGTCTTTCGACTATCTTTATGAAAGCAGATGTCTCCAGCAGCTCTCAATCTCAATCTGCAGCTCCAAGATAAACTAACGGAACTGCTGATTGGCTCAAAGGCACATTTCTGTGTGTACCTCAGACTCGCATAAAGGTCTCGCAGGTGAAGGAGTGAAGCGGGGATAATATTGCTTTCGTTGTGTAACATGTTTCTCTTCCTTGCTGTCGCTGTAAAAGGAGAGGAGAATTATTGCGGATTTTGAAGACATTAACCATGACAGGTGTCGTGCTTCGAGGATAATAAGATGATAAATTGGTTTGGATGACTTTGACACAATCTTTCTTTTCCTCAGAATAAGACACATCGGAATGGCTAGGTTTAGTCAAACCCCTGCAATTTCTTTAAATGTGTATAAAACATTACTTATATCATTAAAACAAATGCAGTAGAGTGTCATTATTATTGTGAAGCTTAATGCTGGGTTAATATGATTCATGCAGTATTGCTGTTCTTGGCAATATATTTCTCAAAACACATATTTTCTAACATATATACTGTTATATTTGGTCAAATAAATAGTGGAAATGTGGATGGTAGGCAAACTACATATCCAAATAGCAATTACATACATTGTCCCTTACAAAACAAATGAAAATGTGTATTCCCAATTCCCAATTCCTATTTTTATTATTATTTTTTGCATTAAGCTTGTCAGTTATAACTGAATTCGTTTGGTCTGACATTGGTAATTATATTTGTCAGGCCCATAAAACTGAATTGGCATTAACAATGATAGCACCTTATTGGAACAGCTTGTGCTCAAGGTGTCCTGATAGTTTTCCATTACTTAAAATCGGGGTTTAACTTAGTGTTGAATGTCTGGAGCAGATTGAGCGTACTTGCTGATTGGTGACCAGGGAACTGACAGGCTGTCTCTGGATCCCTACTCAGTCACAAAGGTCTTTTCAAGCATCTCTCTCTCCCAGCTGTACTGAATGCTTTCCAGACCTTGAGGGTAGCAGTCTTTCTCAGACAGGGATGAAGCCTGCTCATTCAAACTGTCTCGCCCTGTCAAACTTATTCAACCTGCCCCAAACACTACATTTAATTACGCCAAGATGTGCATCTGAAACCAAGATGTGCATGTCTGGCCCTTTGCCTCTCAAAAATAATGCCGTTGTCAGGGACAAAGTGATTTGTGTCCTTATTTTGTTTGCAGTGCCGGTCTGTAACCATGACCTTCAGGTGACCTTAACAATACGACTTTCCATGAAACTGTGACATTTAATGGATGGCAGTCGTATATATTTGATTGCAAGTAGCCAGCAGGTGGATGGGCAAGGAGGACCCATCTAGGCACAGGCTATAACATGTTCGGTACACGGTGAAGATGGAGAGGTGGGGATTGTGTTTTGAGTTGTGTGGCCAGGGTGAGCATCAGCCTGGGATTACAATAATGATCTTCTTCTGGTGCCATGAATCGGTCTGTTGTGGACGTTTTCTTTCAAAGGCTGATACCTTATGCGCTTTCTCTGGCTAACTGTCTTACCATTAGCTATGGTGGTGTGTGTGTGTGCCCTCCTGATCTTTCATAATGCCATTCATATGGAAGCACATGGCACATTATTTATGTTTTAGCTGTTGTTTATTTATAAGTTTTATTGATTTATTGCAGATTATTATTTCGAAAAACATAAATAATGCAATTCCTTGAGAGGAGAGAATGAACCGGTTATTATGTTCACCCTTTGGGGTCCACTTTAGATCCATGTCTTTTTTTTAATACCGGGACAAAGCCGTTGGACAAAGCGGCAGCATTTTTTTCCCAGGGTCGGTCCATTACATCAGCTCCACGGAGGTTTGGGGGGGGGGGGGGGGGGACCGCTATGTCACGCGGGACGAAGGGGGCGAGACGGCGTTTTAATTAACGCCGGCAGATTTACAGTCGGCGGGAGGGGAGGGAGGCGTTGCGGGCGGCGGCCCGGCCGAGGACGGAACGCGGCCGCTAAAAATGACGGATGCCGCGCCCCGGTCCCGCTCCCGCTCGCAGAAGACCCCTCTGAGGGATTGTGGGAGAAATGAGCGGTGGCGTGGCGAGGCCGCACGGTAATGAGGAAAAATAGCGCCGGGGCGTTTGGCCCTGACGGACGGCCGGAGCGCCGGGGCGGTCCGCGGGGCCCGAGCCAAGATGGCCGCTCTCCACCGCGCCCCGCAAATTAAGCGCCGTCCGACATGTTCCTCGGGGCGTGAATAAAACAGGCGGGGTGACCATTCAAGCCTCCCCCCCCCCCCCCCCAGCTCTCGAAAATGTCCGGAGCGACTGACATTCGTTATCCTCGAATGCCCTCGTCCGCACTGTGTGCTCTCATCCAAGCCTTGACCGGATTTCTTTGTCTTTTCTGCGCTTTTGTGTGCCTTTTTTCGGAGTCACTGAAGCACTGAAGACATATCCCCGGTTGCTAGAGGACACAGAGAAGAGAAGAGAAGAGAAGAGAAGAGAAGAGAAGGCGCATCTTCTTCAGCACAAAGATGGTGTGTGAGAAAGTCTTAAAAAACATATATATATATATATATAAAAATCCCCCCCACCCCGTGCTGTCAGTGCAGATCCCCAGGCATGCCAGGTCAGATGGGAGGAATGCACGCTTGTCAGGGAAAAACCCGGCGTACCCTTCTTTGATTCCTTCCGTGTTCGGTGAATAATTGCCCAGGCATCGGTGACAGGCCGCGGCCAGCGAAGGCTCTAATTGGGGGAGGGGGGGATAAGAGTACCAAATGTCAAGTGGTGCTGCCGACTGAAGGCGTTTGAGAGCTGTCAGTCCCGCGGAGCGGAGGTGCTATTCCACAGCCACTGGCGGAGAGAGGGGGAGCGGGAGAGGGGGAGCAGGAGAGGGGGAGCGGGAGAGGAGGAGCGGGAGAGGGGGAGCGGGGGAGGGGGAGCGGGAGAGGGGCAGTGGGAGAGGAGGAGCGGGAGAGGGGGAGCAGGAGAGGGGGAGCGGGAGAGGAGGAGCGGGAGAGGGGGAGCGAGAGAGGAGGAGCGGGAGAGGGGGAGCGAGAGAGGAGGAGCGGGAGAGGGGGAGCGAGAGAGGAGGAGCGGGAGAGGAGGAGCGGGAGAGGGGGAGAGCGGGAGCGGGAAAGGGCGTTGAGCGCAGTCCGAGATCGCTCCCTGGGCTGGTGTCAGCCGCCCCTCAGCCTGGCCACGGCGGTGAAAAGGACATGACAGAACTCCCCTTCAGGACTGAGAAAAAAGCCTTTTCACATTTCACTTTCTGTGCTTGAGCCCTCTATCAAATGCACGAGGTGCTAATAGAGTTTATATGGTTCCAAGCAGCAAACCCCTTACATTTATCTTGTTGCCATGTGAACCAACATGCGTGTTAAAAGCACAATATCGTTATTACCTTTTGTTTCTATGGTTATGGCAGTGGAATGACATCTCAATTATGAAATTTAATTGAATTACTGTATAATCATTATGTGTTAGAGTGCATGCAAATCTCCAACACGTGTTAGTGAAATGCAATGACATACAACATCCAGAATTGCTATGTTGCTAACACCTGAGGGCTTTGCTGCCAAAGTTAAACCCTTAATCTTAGATATTGGCAGTTCAATAATGGTATAAGTTAATAACTGACCGAGACTGGATATCAAATGCTGCTGGACACAATTGGCTTCAAGTGTGATTATGTCCACCTGGTTCCTCAGGACATCCCTGCATTTGCTCTCAATCATTCTCCAGGCACCCGCAGGTTTCTGGTTGTCAGTCAGACATGTGTAGCACTGTGTGTATTTCAGTTTGGAAATTAGCCACATTCACACACTGCTGCAGTGGTCTAAGATGGCGCAAACATGCTTGTCTGAGATGCAGAATTATAATGCTACAATTCCAAATTGGGGATTAAACAGGGTGGTAGTGGTGGTTTGTGGGTAAAAAATTTATCATCAGCAAATAATTTCTGTCCCCTGTAAGGGGTAAATAAGTCAATGGTTTTAATCTCAAGAGCCATACATGCAACTATGCTGAAACACGACAAAGATCATGCAATAAAAACAAAATTTAAATATGTTCACTAAAATATGTTTTTGTCATCCATCCAAGACTATTTTCTGCCAGCTCTTCCTTTTACTTAACTAGATGTTTTATGCCTGAGTCTGAGGGTGAGTGTTAATGCTGGATAGTGTTTATACAGTTCAACTGCACTTTTTACAATTTTTTTTTTTTTGCGTGAACGTAAATGTCACAGCTTAGCGTCCCTTGTGACAGATGTGTTTATTTTGCTTTAACTTTATTTTACCCAAGAGTATATGATTATCAATGTCCAGTTTACTGTCAACACATAAAACAACTACAAAACAGGTGCTGTTGCTTATAATTTGTAGCCTTTCTCTGTCAACAGTGCCCTAGCCTCTAAACAATTGGCTGTGTAAGCAAAATCACTGCAACAGATGTGCCTGAATTTTGCTTTGAGAAGCCCATATGCTCCAAAGCTTCTTTGAAAAATAAACTGTTGGATCTGTTTCAAAAGAAACAAGCACATACTGATGAGACAAAATAGAAATAAATGCCGAGAGTCAAACAACAACATAATGATCTACGGTGTTAACTTTTAAAGAACTATAATATGTAAACATATGCTTCTCAACTACACCGTGAATTAGCAGTGACCAAAGTGCAACTGTAACAGTACTGATTAAGCAAAGATTAGCATTCTTACTGTTTTAAAACAACCTTTCTTAAATAGGAAAACTTTTCAATTTGAAAAGTACATTATTTTTACTCATTTCACAAGCTTAGCATTATTATGATGAATATTAGACATGATCATTTGTGTTGAGCAGTATCCACGTGATAGACACAAACACTTCCATATGGAGTTTAGACAAGTGAGTCTTCATTAAAACTTAATGGAGATTTTATTCATTAACTCAAGTCTATTTATATAGCCACAACAACCACTATTTTTTTAAATAGATGCCTAATACCATTGTTTGTCACGGTGGATAAGTGGCTGTTAAATGACTAAATGGAGAATGGAAATTTGAATCCAAAGCTAAAATCTAATATTACTGGGTTAGCCATTATTCTGTTGGCAGGTCCTTGGTAAAACACAGATTTAATATTTAAAAAAAGAGAAATAAGAGAAATTAGTCGGTAAAGCAGGATCAATATGACGCAGCTGTTGTATTGGAAGCGATATTAAAGCCTGAAACTACTCTCATGGGTGTTTTTGTTTTTCAGAGCTGTCCACACTATCAAATTAATTCTTCATGCAGTGATATATCAGCTGTGATCTCTCCATCCCAATTACTCATCTTGCCTTGGTTGAACTGGAGGATAGAGCGGCGATGCCTCCGAGTGAAGTATACCACGGCAGACCCTGCGGAAACCCCCTTCTTCCTTCTCCCCCCTTGGAGCAAACACTGTCTCACATATCGTCCTCCGTTGGCACACAGCTAAACTGGCATACAAGAGGAGTTAGAGCAAACTATAGGTGCCTCTCCTGGATTACACTTCATATCAAAATATGTTTGTGGACGTTCAGGGCTGATCGATCTTGTCAAGAGCAGAGGACCCAATCACTGTGAAAGCCAAGTTGGTGGAGAAGGCACACCCATGTTTCCAGAAATATACTGTCCTGTTTGTTTTCACTCCAATTCGAACACAGCACACCCCATTCAACAGCCAGAGAGCTTGTTGGACTGCTAATTAGTAGAATCAGGTGTGCTGAATTAGGGTTTAAAATGAAAACTTACAGTATGAAACAAAGTTGGGCAGCTCTGATTGAAACATCAATGATTTATGCAAAAAATCTGTGGTTAGTTGCACCAAATTCAACTTAAACTATAGACTAAGTAAACTATCTTCTGTTTGAGGAAGGACAACCCAGTAATAATGGAAGTACACTTCCAGAGTAAAGCCATTAAAGTCTTTACTTAATTATATCTCCCCCTCATCGAGTGCTCTGGCACAAAATGGCCGCCAGGCATGAGCCAGGGTGGCTGGGCCCCCGGCAGTGGTCCACTCACTCCTTCGCACCTTTCCACCCGCCATACCAAGTGCCAAAGGCGGGATGGCCGATAGACTTTGCACCCTGCCATTGGTATGGGGAGTGTGAGTTCCCCGCTACCTCAGACCTCAGGTCTTTGCCTTGGGGCAAACAAACGAGAACAGGAATGGGAAAGGCTTTCGAAGGAGCTGATTTGGCTCAACCCTCCGATGCCGGGCCTCCCGGGTCCTTCCCCCTTCCTCAAACAGCCAGCGGGTGGGAACAGGGAAAATCGATGTTGAGCGGATGAGCTGCTGCTGCTTCTTTGGCAACTCTTTGTTTTCTTTCCGTGGTGTTACTGCTATCCATGACAAGAGCGTAGCCCCGCGTGCAGAACACTACAAGCCCTTTTTTTGCTTGTTCTCAACAGCGTGTGACAGCGGTGTTGCTGCACACTTCAAGCCGAGGGGAGTGTTCATGTTACTGCGTGTTATAATGACAAGGGACAAGTATGAAGGCACTGGTGCCTGGAGCCATGCCATCAGCATTTCACTCACAGTTAAATGCCAGTATTGATCGTTAATCCTCTTTATTTAATTGTTTGATGAGTTCAGCAGTTCTCTAAATTTAACTTGCAAAACAATCCGAGGAATATTCTGAACACTTGCAGGTTTAGGTTAAAATTCATGAGACATTTTGATGGAAAGGAGGCCTGGAAACTATTTGACCTCATTGTGCAATGAGGAAAGGATTTATTCAACCTTGCTGCTCAGGTTACTGATACATATCAGTAGCAAACATGATCGATGGATGCTAGTCTCAGGCAAGCTGTACAAGACACCAATCTAACTAACGAGATATAGCTGATAGATAAAGCTGCCCACCTCATGCAACTGCCATTCCCTAGTGATCTGGCCTAACTCTGCAAAACATCTTCCAGCTGTAGGCATAATAATCACACATTGAAACAGACCCAGATCTTTGTAGAAAGAATAACAGTTTTGTTAGCAAGATCCAAGAGACATACCTATTACAAAATATCTGATTAATGTAAAGATGACATCTAGACTCTTATTATTTAAACCCAGTGTCATTTTCATAATTTCCTTAAATAAAATACAATAATTTGTATCCCTTCTATTTCCCCATATTATATTACATTAGCATTAAATTAATTACAAAATACCATTTTAAAAATAATTATACGTATATTATCGTTTCTGTAGTAGGGTAGAATGAAATAATAGCAAATACTGTAGATGTATTTACAGTATGTAATTCTGTGGGAAACAGGGCCTAGCCTTAGTGCAGTTAAATTTAATTCGATGACATTTTATTTGTACAGTAATTTTTACAGAAGACTGTCACAAACACACTTTGCAGAGTAGCAGAACGACACACACCAGGCCTGAACCCCCAAATAGCAAGCGTGAGGTAAACAACAGAAGATATGGCTGAGACTGCTTATTAGGCTCTTATGGCAGTATACTGCTGAGTCTTACAGTATATGGAGTTAGGCAAGTGAGAAAGTGGCACATAAGGAGTAGATATCTTTCAGATGGACACCATGACGTGCATGTACTTTGTTGATGATGTTATGAGTCCACTCAGTATAGCATAAAGGATGTAAGGCACACGTAAGGCTCCAACAGCCTACGCACTATAGTAACTCTTGGCTTTGTTCAAATTCTCCCCCACAAACTGTAATCGGCATGGTGGTGCCTTGGTTTCCACCCACACAGCTGTTCGACCCATGTAGCGTCACACCGCTCAGATCTGCGAGCGCGTAGAACTCGTCAACCGCTGCGAGCTAACAAGTGCAAACAAGCCAATCGGCATTCCATTTGTAACTTTTCATTTCCAGCTTTGCTGCTGCATCTCCTTCATCACCAGCATTTCTTGCCACAGACTTTTGACTGTGGGAAATGTAGCTGTTCGCCTTCACAGGGCCATTGTGAGGCGGGCAGCAGTGACCATATTGATGCCCTCTTTACCCTGCCAATTCACAGGTAGGGGGCACCGGGCACAGTTTTACTGGGGCACTGAGCATTGTGAACACGCTGGCAAGCCAGTCATCCGTGGCTGTGGGGAAACTACCGCGCTAGTAGAGATGATACAACGAAGAGACGATAGAAAGGCCTTAAAAATGCATCCGACCATTTTCACTCGTGTGTTTTACCAAGCGTGCTGCAGGATGAAGATCGCTGTCTGGGCTTTAAAGAGAAGTTAAATTGATTTTCTGAAAGGATTACCGGCGCTGTTGTCTCTTCTCTGACAGACAAGACTCCAGTTCAGGCGATTGGTATCTGGAAACAGCTTGTTGTTTGTGTTTTTTCGGGGGAATTATTAATAACGTCCTTTCATGGCTGTCCGTGGCTCTGCGGGGTGGGACGTGCGGCTCGGAGATTACGCGCGCGAGGACGGCGGCGGTGTTAGGAGACCTCTTTGGCGCTGCCTCGGCTACCGCGACCCAAAAACAAGGCCTCTCCATCGCCAAGAGGGAATTAAGCAGATGGCAGCAGCAACACCACCTCCCTGCTGGTGTGAACAGAACACGGCAACAAAATATGGAGGGCAACGAAACCGAGAAACTGAGCTTCTGCACAGTTCAGCGCCTTTGTTGGCCATCGCTGCTAACTAACAAAAACATGGTGCTGCCATGCCACACCAGGTGCTGTGGAGACCAATGTTCTGTCTGGAGGAGATACCTAGGAGATAAAATATCATTTTGTCACCCCTGTTCTGCTCCCAGTGTAGACTGAGAAGCCCATAATTGAGTCTGAGTAGTAACTGAAGAGTGTTCCGTATCCAGCTATTGAACTTAAACTTCACTTCGAATGGTTTGCCACATTCTATAAATCTGTTGGCTCCACTAGATTGATTGTGGAGAAATGTATTGCAATGAGTACAACTTTTTACACTCAGTCGCCCGCTCAGTCGCCATACCTGTAACGTTCCACAACCACTCCAGCTGATGTTCAATCCCGTTTCTGTTTATGGCTCTCTTGAATATGCTCTGAAACTACAGTATGTTCGTGAATAAGAAACTAATATGCACATTTATTTGAGCATGAAGATAAAGTACAAATCCGGATTGATCTGGGAGCTGAATGACCACATTGATCAATCTCTTCTGATCACACATCTTTACAATCGTTTTCACTCTGCAATATGGCTTTGAGTCAGAAGGGGGGAAATGGTTGGGTAGGAAAACGTGAACTCAGGTTTTCTACACTCTTTCTCGCAGCGTGGTTCATTCTTCAGAACCTAGCAGGAAGAACTGTGTGCTATTGAATAACAATAGTCTTTTCCCCCCTCCATCACGGGTCAATTTATTGAACGCCTGCTTAAATATAAATGGATGGTTTGAGTCTTCAGCTCCGGGAGATGAGAAAGTGGTGTTACGTTTTTTCAGGAAAATGGCAATCCCCAGTGCACTAAGGGTCCAATTTACTAAGCCCCGTGCAAAGTCTTTTAGTGCACACAAAATTAATACCACAACCAATGATTGGTGCAAAACCAATACCATGACCTATCATTTGTCGCGTAATTGGTTTTGTGTGTGCTCAAAGGTTTTGTACATGCTAAATCTCTAAGTAAATCAGGCCCTAAGAGTCCATCTGTACTGTCTGCGGCACATACTGAAATGAAAAACTACTTGATTTGATGTGCCGGGAAAGGCATATGAAAGCTGAAGATGCTGAGAAAAACATGAAAAGCACAACCCTCCCTCTTAATGGTCTGAGTATTTCTTTAAAATTGCAGATTTCAAAAGAACTCCCATAGGCAGACAAAGAAAACTGAAAATGGCATCTAATTTTGAATGCACTTGGGGCTCTTTCCAATCGTTTATTCCTTTCCTTGCTCCTTTTATTGCTCCTAGCTCCAAACACTGGAGGAGTCGTTCAAATGTCAATTCCAAGTCATGTCACTTCCAGATGTGGCGTATGCGTGGCAGATAGGGAAAGGTGGATACGCAGGTCGATCATTTTTACTTACCAAAAAATACTCCTGCAAAGGATGCGCTCATGTTTCTCTGCTCAAGAAAATTTTGGGAGCCTCAGCATCAACATCAGGAACATCAGCTTCTAGTTCTCAGAAGGAACGGATTCCTTAAAGATGGTGGACCTTGATCAATTTCCGGGTCAGGCATGGAACAAGGAGAAAGGAGGTCAAGGAGAGAGGAGACTCATTTGGCTTTATTTTCCAACAGGTGCATGGCGTGTTGCAAGATGTCGCACTGGCAAAGTGGTATTTTCACCATGGATTTTGACACACCTGAGAATTTAGGTAATGTCGTGACTCACTGTTCACTGAAGTGGGAGAGGTGTCACTGCTGGGCGAGTGTCTGTCAGGAATGAGCCACACACTGCAATTTTACTGTTGATTATTACATATTATTTCCAAGCCACAGATTAGTTCCACCCCAGTCTAGTCTATGACGGGCATCCTAACCATCTGCCTGCTCAGACTAGGTCAGTGGCGCAAGTCACAACCCAGCATATGGCAGATTGCAATTTTGTGAGTTTTCATACAATGCACATGTGATCATAACCTATTCAGAAGCAGATCAACGTTTTTTCTGGATAATATGCTGTCCAGTTTAACTTCAATATTAATCCCAGAATCTGGAAAAATGCATATTTATTTATTTATTGTTGGGGTTAAATAGATAGCAGCACTATAGATAGTAGGTAATTTGTTCATGAAGAGTAGTGTGTGTCCTTCACAAAGATAACAGGCAGTGTAGGGGAATGAGCATAAACACCCATGTAGTGCTTAGCCATGTATACAACACTCAGTGAAAGGATTTCACTCCTATTCTACTGGGGCTAAGACTTCTGTGCTAAAGGGCACATTCCGAGCCAATTAATTTGCCCACAGGTCAATCAGTAATGTGTGTTTAGGAGTGAAAGTTAAAGAGGGAATGGTGCTTTTACCAAAGTGCAATATTTCCACTAAACACAGATAGTAACATGAAACATTTAAGAACACAAATGGAATTCTATGTTAATTAAGTCTTGGCTCAATAGTTTATTGTTTTATTGTTTTCCTGAAGGTATACAGCCTTACTGGTTCTCTTACAGTATTGATTCTTAATTTCCTCAGCAAGCTGCTAGATGCTCTACCTTTTTCAGCACCGTTAACATTTTAAGTGTATCTGTTTCTGTGATGGAAGAGTGCATAATGGAACATTCTGGGAAAAAAAGGGTGTGAAACTCATTCATAATCACATTAAAGCCCAGTCTCCACCAAACAACCAAGACAAGATGAGATGGTTTGAGAACGTCTTTGGAAGAAAGTTTTACCGGTGTTAACTGTCCAGTTTTAGAACATCGGCTCTTGGTGGCTGCCATTTTGAAAACTGAACATGTCAAGTCTTAAGCCCGGAGTTTTAACGTTAGTGATTTAACGTTGCAGTTAACTTGGGTCGTCATGGAAACAGTCGTTTATTTGTTTACTTTGAGTTTCGGGGTAGATGGCCTAGTCCATACTCACGGATGTTTTTGAGATTTGGACGTGGATGTTCCGAGATTTTTCTAGTCTTCTCTCATCTCGTCTCGGCTGGTTGGTGGAGACTGGGCTTTAGAAGTAATGTTTTTTTTAATCAATTTCCTCACTGGTTTTAGTATCCTCACTTGTACCTCGTGATTCGTCATTGTTCCACCCACATCCCAAGCAAGGGGCACTTCTGTTGATGCATATTCCCTCCTCCACGGCAGTCACCTATGAACCACAGAAATGATCCAAAAAAAGATTACATAAACAGTCGATTCCAAAGCTTTCCTTCAACAAAACGTCACATTGTAGACAGACAGACAGTCCTCATAGCACAGCTGAAAAAGCATACTTAGCGGCATCTTCTTAGCAGTACAATTGCAATTTTGTATTACTTCCTTTTCACAGTAAGTTGCCTTTAGAATTTTATTTATTTTTTGTCATAGGAACCTGAAGGGCACTTACGCTGAATCCGTACCCTGTGATCTGACTCACCTTTGTTCTTCTCTAAACACTGAAACGTTCAGCCATAGACACTCTGAGTTGTTTTTCATATCATAAAAGAAATCTTTCATTCTAGCTGAATACTGACCTTGTGAAAAAACATACAGGCGCAAGAAATACATCAGCGCTCCCTACAGTCACTGTAGGCTGAGACGCTGAACTGGGGTCCTGTACAAACTTAATACACTCTGTTGAGGCAGTGTACTGCATTTAAAAAATGGCATCACGGAGGAGCACTCTGGGGGATTAGCAACACAATGCCAGTAACGGGGGGGGGGGGGGGGGGGGGGTTGCAGGTTCCCAGATACATTCTCTGTAGTGCTATTGTTCCTCAGAGTGAAGAACTCAGAAGCAAATGGCCTATTGCATGTTTACTTCAAGTATTATTCAGTTATTATTGCTATAGAGAAATTCACCCAACTCAACAATGACATTATTTTAGAATGTGTTACATGTTTAAACAGTATCTCATCTGAACTACATCTGAATATCATATAAAAAAACAATTTTCTCCCTTGTTCATAGCACAAGGACAGCACAGCTATCATACAAGCAAATTAATTTTTTTGACTTTGCATTTCCAAAATGAAAATAGTATCTTCCAGCATTCAGAAAACGACCTGTGAAATTATAGGTCCGTATACCTATTTCAGAAGAATATCAGATAAAGCAAGATGGTCAGAGTGTTTAAAGAAAACACTCTTTCCATTACTTTCCAATTATTTTCCCATTTACATAACAATGGCCCTCCGCCACTCCTGCTAGTTCTATTTGCAGACCTGCTGCCGGATATCCGTATAAACGTGAGTTACTTCGTCTTATCCTGCCAGAGAGCTAAAGCCATGAATACATTCCTTCTCTGCCTGTCTTTGTTTCAGAATTATGAAGGCCATTATCAGCCGGTAAGGCTCATCAATGCAGCGGCGCTCACCAGAGACAAATTGCCGCTCGCCCCAAAGTTGGGGCGGAAGCGCCCGGAAATTCACGGGTGGCGGTTCAGCCGGGCCGTGACGAACGGCCTGGTCCGGCGTGACAACGCTTCATGCCTGCAAAGTTTAGGGTTGCAGATGCCGCCGGCGGTAAATTCCATGAAATTGCCACCCCAAATTTCTTCCTCCGTGATGCGGCGCTCCCGTTTCCCCCCCGCCATTAGTCGTACTTGGTCGGGCAGTGGTTATGATCTGTTGTCAGCGACTGCAGCGGGTCCCAGGTGAAAATACAGAACCCTTTTTCCCCCCACATCCAACTGCACCTCTAATGGTGCTTGTCTTTTGAAGTGCCTACACACCTGGCACGGAGAGTTTATTTCACATCCCAGCTGTGGCCAGCCAGCGGGAGAAGCGAAAGTTAGAATTACATCTTCTCGCTGTGCGTGTAATGCCGTCGCCCTGAGCAATATTGTTGTCTTACCTGTTTGAGTAAGGAGTGCATTCGCTCTCATCATCTCCTAATGATGTTTCAAGTTTGATTAAAATTCACTGCCTAGTTTTTAATTACTTAAAGTAATTTCCCTACAAGAAAAAGAAGAAGAAGAAAAATCATCCTGGTTTTTTTTTTTTCAGAACCAGGACTCAATTATAGTTTAAACTTTCTGGAATGCTGTATGGTGCGATGTTTTAGAAAGCAGATTTTATTACTTGTGTTTATGCTCTAATTCTCCTGCCCTATATTTTTTTACATCCGTGCACATTCAGCAAGCTGAGTTGCATCAGGTGCTGTATATTGTATGGAAATGACAGCGCAGTAAAAAAAAAACGGTTGCTCAACACACAGATTTACAGGATGCCTATAAATGAATAGATTCCACCCTTAATTTTATGAAGCTATATATTTATTTGCATTGACTGCATTTATGCCATGCTGGACTCATTAATGCAGTGCTATTGATCTTCTGAGAAAAGTCCACCTAACAAATCACTTCAGTGCCAACTGCAACAGTAGTGCTCCACACAGTCAAATTTTCAGAGCACTTTTTCTTTCATAGAGTAAATGTGGCCCCTATGGCTCTGAAGTAGCACTGTGCATTTTACCAGTGTTTGGCCAGGTACCCACGAAAAAGAGAAAAAAAAATGAATGAATGAAAGAAAATGAACATTTTCTATTTGCTGAACTACTCACTGGGAAAGATTGGCAGAGGTCAGGGACCATGATGTGAGGTCTGTATCCCCATTGGTCATGCTCAGTCATGTGACGGCCCTATCCATTGCTTAAGGTTTCATCATTTGGAGTGTGCCCCCCACAGGAACGCCTCGTTGTCTCGAAACGCTCAACCTCGTTGCCGGCCTTCTGCCTACGTGCCATCACGGTGCTGGAAGCGTCCGACAGATTGCGTGTAATGAATTAAATATCAACCGCGTATGCAGATGCGGAACGCACTCAATATATCTCCCTGTAATTATCAGGTTGCCATTTGTAGAGATTATTAATACTCCTCACCTCAGCGCTTCTGCATTGGAAATCTATAGAGGTTTGATTGTTGCTCTGCTGCCCAAGCACTAGTTTTAAAGATGCTCTGCTATCGACATGACTCTAGACTCTTCCGTGGAATTACACTGCCCGCCTCGTCTTGGCTGGTGCACTGAACTGTGTAGCCCAAAAGGTTTCAGTGCAGATTGGCACTCCTTGTACACTCGCAGAAAAAAAAACACGCTTCTTTGGCCTGTCTCCATGGGGGAAAACTTTGTAGATGTTTATGGAGCACTCTATGGTAAGTGTGAAAAGTTAGAAACCTCCCAGGTTCACCCGTTTTGCCTGAAAGAGAGTGTATCTCACAACTGTGTCCGCATTGGCATTGTCGATTTACGGGTGTGTATGATATTACAGTTGAGCCCTTGTGTTTGTTAAGCGATTTAGGGCTAGGCTATTCAGATGGTCAACATTCAGATGGTCAGATGGTAAAACACATACTATGGGCGAAGGAGAAGGACACTCTGAGAAATATGTCCTATGTGTATGGTGTAATATGGAATGTTTGTGAATACAATATCAGGATATGAAGTACTACTATGCAATTACTCTAACATGAGAACTGCTATCTCTGGTAGAAATATTTCAATGTCACTGCAATCTGAAATCTGAATTATGCAATATATAACAGACTGGGTTTCCATTAGTAAAACGCACTCTATATATACATTTATGGTTGCTATATTTACTAGTATAAACCAGTGGCTGGTACATATTTGGAGCTGGTGAAAGAATAGATAATAATCGCATTATTCTCTCGCAGTGCCTGCCTTCATTCAATCTCTTTTTTTACTTTTTAATGGGGGAAAGTGTTCTAATTTATAGTTGTGTTTATAATGAGCGGTCCGCTCAGTAATCTAAATCTCGCTTGTGTTAAGCGATGGCTTTGTCTGGGCATCGCTGTTATTCAGACAGCCAGAGACAATGGTCTCTGAGAGAGATGGCTTGCGCTGTGTTGATTAAGATAAGCTTTCTCGTCTGACAGACCATTGTTTTATCGCTTCACAGTAAGCTCTTTCTTTGTTTCTTGTGGTCTTCCTACTGCAATATGACACTGTGCATAGCATGACTGTGTTTATTGTTATCACATGTGTAATTATTATCACTGATGTAATTATTCTCAGTTTAAAGAGTGGGTTGTTAGGCCTGGAAGCAGTTGACTATTGTTTGCAACTGCCGTGTCATGCAATTGGCTAGGTTGTGAAACAGCTGCATCTTCTTGAGAACTCTGCGATCATGTTATGACTTATGGATGCATCACACCTTCCACTCATGACTTAATTTGTAGTACCTGTTGAAAGCAGTGAGAAATGCAGTGTCCAATGTTTCTCTGGAATAATAATCATTTTAGATCCACGGAAATCTGCACGGGTGTGTGTATGTGCGTGTGTGTGTGTGTGTGTGTATATGTGTGCGTATATGCATGTGTATATTTGTGTGTATGTGTATGTGTTTATATGTGTGTGTGTGTGCGTATGTGTATGTGTGTGTATGTGTATGTATGTGTATATGTGTGTGTATGTGTATGAATGTGTGTGTATGTGTGTGTATGTGTATGTATGTGTGTGTATGTGTATGAATGTGTGTGTATGTGTGTGTATGTGTGTGTGTGTGTATGTGTATGAATGTGTGTGTATGTGTGTGTATGTGTATGTATGTGTGTGTATGTGTATGTGTGCGTATGTGTATGTATGTGTGTGTGTGTGTGTGTGTGTATGTGTATGTGTGTGTATGTGTATGAATGTGTGTGTATGTGTATGAATGTGTGTGTATGTGTATGAATGCGTGTGTATGTGTGTGCATGTGTATGAATGTGTGTGTATGTGTATGAATGTGTGTGTATGTGTGTGTGTGTGTGCGTGTGTGTGTATGTGTATGAATGTGTGTGTATGTGTGTGTATGTGTGTATGTGTGTGTATGTGTATGAATGTGTGTGTATGTGTGTGTATGTGTGTATGTGTGTGTATGTGTATGAATGTGTGTGTATGTGTGTGTATGTGTGTATGTGTGTGTATGTGTATGAATGTGTGTGTATGTGTGTGTATGTGTGTATGTGTGTGTATGTGTATGAATGTGTGTGTGTGTGTATGTGTGTGTATGTGTGTGTGCGACTGCGGGAAGGCTTGAGTTTCTGGCTCCTCTGGCATCTCAGGGCAGCCACTCGAGTGGATGCCACCGGGCTCTCTAATTACTCTTCACAGGGGCCCTTATTGATTTGCACTTCAGTGGAAGGCTAGAGGGTTCATTTCTCAGGAGCACTACGGTGGCCGAACGCCGCTCTTCACCCTCCATCCCAAACCGGGTGCGTGCCGCCGGCTTGCCCGCGCGAAAGTAGCATTTCACGGACGGCGGGAGGGCGGCGTGTTACGGCCGGGAGGTTTCCCGTACCGGGGGTGATGCGTTAACGGGTGGCAGTCGCTCGGCGAAGAGCCGGTGAAAAGATGAAAGTGCGTAGGCGGCGGCGGCGAGATGGCGTGCCGCTCGGGGGCAGGGGTTTGTTTTCGTGCGATCGAGCGTCTCCAGTCTGCCCGGCGTGCTGCTCAAGGGTCGTAAAGATTTTCCAGAAGGTTCCCGCCGTGCTCGAGAGGCATAGCCTTTGAAGCTTGTGTACAGTTAATGGACTGTTGGACTGCCAGTGAAGCCGACGGTGGTGTGCTGTAAGGGTGAACGGCTTGCTCTTCTGCTCTGTAAAGTTATGTAAGGGTGAACGGCTCGGCTTCCTTTGCCTTCTTACCCATAAGGCTTTGCTCTGAGCTCACCCCTGCGGTTCACACTCGCACGTGAAGTATTTCCTGTCAAAGCAGACTGTTGCTTGCCTTACTTGTCTGAAACTGTTAGGTGGTTTTTAGACATGGATTCAATCCACAATTGCCCTAAAACAGGGGTTACTCTTAATTACAACTAATTAACTAGTGGTATTCAATCAATACCTTGATAAGAACAATCAAGTGATTTAGTGCTGGGCTAAAACAAAAACCTGCACCCACATTGGTGTCTGCTATGGAGGACAGGGTCTATTTGTGATCACAAGTGTTTGGGAGCAGTTACGGACCCAAAATGGCCCAGCTACCAAACACCAAAAAAAAAAATCTGGCCGGTGTCAATCTCTCTGTTGTCGTGGCTGCCCTAAACTTTCATATAGAAGTGATTTCTGGTGCTCGTATTCTTTGCCGATTTCATGTCTGTGTTGTGGATGAGAAATTAACACATTTATTAATCTGTGTGTCAGAAGTTCAGTACACTACAGCACTAACCCTGCCATTGACACTTATTAACATCCTAAATAATAAAAAGATCATTCAAATGCCATTATTTAAGCACCCAATGTCATACATTTAATGATGGAAGAATCTCTGAAATTCATAATGACTTATGTTTATTATTCATAAGAGTTTGTGAATTATTTATGGTGTATGTAATAATGATGTGCTTTATGATTGATACCAAAAATGCTTACAACATTATCCTGTTCTGCTGATGTTTTTATGACTGTTTTCCACTGCCAACTTCTACCTAGTAAATGGCTCAGGAATAAATCCCCCAAATGGGTCAGTTAAATTTTATAATACATGACATCATCCAATTAACATTATGTATGTAATGCATTCCTGTGATTATGTTGATAAATTCATACATCATGCTTTTAAATATTGTATTCTTTTTTGACTGAAAGATATACTCAGGAGTGAAAAGTACTTGGGTATTTGCACTTCGTACTATTTTACTATTCTAGTACTATTTTGGGGGCTTTGTACTGAATTTTTAAGTTTGTACAAGTGAAACTCGAAAAATTAGAATATCGTGCAAAAGTTCATTTATTTCAATAACTCAATATATGAAATATGAATATGAAACTAATATATTACATAGACAAATGACATGCAAAGCCAGATATTTAAAGCATTTATTTGTTATAATTTTGATGATTATGGCTTACAGCTTATGAAAATCTCAAATTCAAAATCTCAGAAAATTAGAATATTACATGAAATCAATCAAAAACGGATTTTAAATACAGAAATGTCAGCCCTCTGAAAAGTATAATCATGCATATGTACTCAGTACTTGGTTTGGGCCCCTTTTGCACAAATTACTGCCTCAATGCAGCGTGGCATGGATGCGATCAGCCTGTGGCACTGCTGAGGTGTTATGGAAGACCAGGATGCTTCAATAGCAGCCTTCAGCTCTTCTGCATTGTTCGGTCTCATGTCTCTCATCTTTCTCTTGGCAATGCCCCATAGATTCTCTATGGGGTTCAGGTCAGGTGAGTTTGCTGGCCAATCAAGTACAGTAATCCCATAGTCATTGAACCAGGTTTTGGTACTTTTGGCAGTCTGGGCAGGTGCTAAGTCCTGCTGGAAAATAAAGTCAGCGTCTCCATAAAGCTTGTCTGCTGAAGGAACCATGAAGTGCTCTAAAATGTCCTGGTAGACGGTTGCGTTGACCCTGGACTTAATAAAGCACAGTGGACCAACACCAGCAGATGACATGGCTCCCCAAATCAACACTGACTGTGGAAACTTCACACTGGACTTTAAGCATCTTGGATTGTGTGCCTCTCCATTCTTCCTCCAGACTCTGGGACCTTGGTTTCCAAATGAGATGCAAAATTTGCTCTCATCAGAGAAGAGGACTTTGGACCACTGAGCAACAGACCAGTTCTTTTTTTCTTTAGCCCAGGTAAGACGCTTCTGGCGTTGTTTGTTATTCAGGAGCAGCTTCACAAGAGGAATACGACATCTGAAGCCCATGTCCAGGATCCGTCTGTGTGTGGTGGCTCTTGATGCATCAACTCCAGCCCCAGTCCACTCCTTGTGAAGCTCTCCCACACTTTTGAATTTCCTGACAATCCTCTCCAGGATGCGGTCATCCCCACTGCTTGTGCACCTTTTTCTTCCACACTTTTTCCTTCCACTTAACTTTCTATTAATGTGCTTTGATATAGCACTTTGAGAACATCCAACTTCTCTTGCAATTACCTTTTGAGGCTTTCCCTCCTTGTGGAGGGTGTCGATGATGGTTTTCAGTCAGGTCAGCAGTCTTCACCATGATTGTGAATTCTACTGAACCATGACTGAGAGACAATTTAAAGGCTCAGGAACCCTTTGCAGGTGTTTTGGATTAATTAGCTGATTAGAGTGTGACACTTTGAGCCTACAATATTGAACCTTTCCACAATATTCTAATTTTCTGAGATTTTGAATTTGGGGTTTTCATAAGCTTTAAGCCATAATCATCAAAAATATAAGAAATAAAGGCTTGGAATATCTCACTTTGCATGTAATGAGTCTATATGATATATTAGTTTCACCTTTTTAGTTGAATTACTGAAATAAATGAACTTTTGCATGATATTCAAATTTTTCAACTTTCACCTGTATATTTGTAATTACATTTCAGAGAAAAATATCATACTATTTACTCCTTTCATATTAAATTTACACCTTCAAAACACTGACAAATTTCACTAGTCCAGTACAAACTTTTTTTGTCCTCAGGCCAAAATACTGTTCTGTTTTTATTTAAAACAGCCAATCATACTCAATATCAATGATTAATGGACACGCCCACACCCATTCTGATTGCTCATTGTGCAATACCCGAAGTACATTATATTTAATTGAATCACTGCAGCTGGTGAAGAAGCCTTAACATTAGTTGTTCTTGCCCATGTTAGCCAGCTAATAGTAGCATATTGCTGAAATTTTGTGATGTATTTTGCATTAGTGTGTTTAAACTCCACAATTTAGTGTTTGATGTTGTCAGGACTTGAAAGTTAAAACCGAAGAAACTGAACACGTTATCTGCTCCATTACATTCCAGTCCGATTCCAATAATTATCAGTAATTGTTGTACATGGTAAAGAGTAAAAACCCATTAACTAATGTTTAACTGATGTAATCTAAAATAACATTGAAGTCATTTCAATGCAAAAAATAGTAAGCCATTAAAGAAAGTTTAGTTTTTCCTTTTTAATACTTAGTACAGTTGAGACTCTTTTACTTTCACTCACGTATTTTTTTAGCTAGATACTCTGCCTTTTAATTGGGTGAGATTTATACACAGAACCAATATTTTAACTTCAGTATAATTTCTGCATACTTTTTCAACCCCTGGTTATACTTCAGGAGATATTTGCATGTATCATAACACAAACAGGCAATGCATTTATGTTTCAGTATTTTCAGTAAACCTTGCCTTTCTAAAACAAGGCAACCACATATCATAACAACTTTGTATTGCCTAATAGCATTTTTATTACCAAATGTATATTTGGTATGCATACAGATGCCTTGCATCTTAATTAATTTGTCATTAGCAATCAGTCAATCATGCTGTAAATCAAATTTAATTTGGATTAGCACCATTCACAGTAGAACTGCCACAGCTTATCTCCTATTCAATCTTTCCTTGGGCGCTAGTCTCTCATTAGAAAATATCATCACCCCTTTTGGGCATTTTGAATTAATTCAGCCCAAATTTGACAAGTAAAAGATGTTAGATCGGATGTAGGAAAACTCCAGTAAGAAGCTTCTTGTAAGACAGAGATTGTTTTCCACAAGCTACTGTGTTCCTGGTGATATGACATCAGAAGAGGAGAGAATGTAAAACAGACCTGGGTTAAAATAGTTTTTTTTTTGGATTCAAATACTTTTCTGTGCTCTATTGATTTTGTCTGGTGCATTTGAGCCTTTGCAAGGAGGTGAAAATGGGCAGGTTTACACATTTGGGATCATTTCATTTGTTACCATACACCAGGCAAGCTTAGTCAAGTGCAGAAAAGTATCTGAATCCAAAACAAATGTGATTTGAACCCAAGTCTGTCTCAAAGGCAAACCTTCATATTATAAAGGTAATGCCATAGTCAAGAGACCAGGTTGAAGCCAGCTCACTGGTCAAGAGTGAAACTTGCTGGAGGAAATCATATAACTTTATTAAAAACCACAGTCTCTGACGAAGAAACCAAAAAATGTTTTTTTGACCCAAATGAGTTTTTAGGATATATTTCATCCCCCTCAGGCAATATTGTAGTTATGGCTAGCCTTGAAGAGCAAGGTCTCTATTCTAGAAGCAAACGCATGTCAGAGGGGCGAAACGCCCTCTGGGTTTTGTGGGTTTTGTATTCAAACAGAACTGCCTGTGGCTCCTACTGTTCAAATGCTGCTCCACAGGGTCAGGAGAGCCTTTCAGAAGTGTTCAAATACAACCCCTCCGGCTAATGAGAAGCCATTTGTAATTTTTTTTTTGCTCCTGTCACGGTTTGCTGCATTGTGTACCTACATCTCTGCTTGATATGTGCTTTATTTTTAGATGACTGAGAACAATGGGGTGGACTTTAACGAATGGGACCGTTTTCGGGAAGTGACAGGGGTGGACTCAGCCGAGGAGTAGGCAGCATTTTCAGACAGTTCTTTCTCTCTGCATCCCCTAGGTCCAAGCAATAATAAATAACCTCTATGTGGTTTTTATTCTCCTGTTTTGAGTCCTAGATTATGAGTAGTGCCTCCTTGTCCAGGATGACTCTGTCTGTGAGATAGGACTCTGTCCTATTAGCTCACTTGAATTTTATCAAGTCCATCTGATTTAATCTGGGAACAAGTGAAAAGCACCTGGAGGAGTTGGTTTAATTTGACCAACTCTGGCTACTCCGGCTTAAGTATCTACTGCATGGAACCTAAATGTAATTTTCCTTTTATGGGTTGACCTTCTATCCTTGTGGTATTTAAACCTTTATCTGTAATACAAATAACACAAAAGCATGGGGAAGGGAGAGAGAAAGAGAGAGAGAGGGGGGGGGCAAGATAGATATTTACTTCCCTTTTAAGTGTGGTTTGTCTTCTGCAGTATTCTGCTTTGCAGCTCATCAAAATAAAGTTTGATTTGAGACAGTGTTTGAGAATCCATTTTGATTTTCATTATTGCAACTTGTTTTATGCTTGGGGTAAGTTGTGTAATTTGCATAATGGTCAATATTATAATTATATATAAAGCATATAAAATCATGCTCAAACATGAACAGAAAGAATTATTAAAACTACAATTCAGTGCCGCAGTCAATATTATGCTCCTCGACTTTGCTTATAAAAGACTCCCTCTCTTGCATCTTCATTTACTATAGCAATGCTACCTTAGAAAACAGGGGACTGTCATCACAGTATAATCCAGTGTGCACACAGATATTAAAAAGCTATGTAAACAGAAGCACATTTGCTTTAATCTCTATTTTCACACAGTACAATTTCCCATACAAAGTACATCCTGGGAGACTTCACAGAACAGCAGTGAAACATGAACTCGACACACGCACACACACACACACGCTGCTCATTGTCTCCCTGGTGAAAATCAGAAATTGTTTCACCCCCCTTCGGCTGAGTTTTTGTCTTTGTTTTTTTTTGTGCAGTATTTAGTCTCATTCTTGTAAAACTATTGTGCCTCCCCAAAGGGTAGTGAAAAGTTCCAGACTTAAATCCGTACTAATGAACAATGCTTCTTTTTTTAAAAGCTGAGGCAGTTCTTAAACAAAATCTCAAAGTGTGATTCATCTCTCCCGTTTTAACGCATTTTCAGTGCTCTCTGTTGGTTTAATGCCCCTCTTCACCATTGCTGATTACTGAAAGGCAATTCTGTATGTCTAGTTTTCCCTGCCTTTTCCCACTGAAGAATATTCAATAATGAAAAGAATATCCAGTATGCTTCTCAGCTTCTTCCTTCATACCTGGCCTACTTCTCGCTACATTAGAAGGGCAGGTGAAATGACAGAGAACACCTGGCTTACTGATTACATCACAGCTCCATATACTGTAACTGAAGCACTCTGCACCCAGTGAGTAGCACAACCATGGATTTTGGTGTAAAATCCGTCTACTGTATGACCAGTTGGAAATTATTATACCAGCTACCAGCTGTTTCAAACATGAGCTAGAGCTGGTCAAATCATGTTGAAACAGCTGGTAGCTGGTTGACCAGTTCAGACCAGCTCCATACTCAACATGGTTTGACCATCTTGAAATTACCAGCTACCAGCTACCAGCTGTAGCATGTTTCAAAACATGAGCTTGACCTGTTCAAACCATGTTTAGTATGGAGCTGGTCTGAACTGGTCAACCAGCTACCAGCTGTTTCAGCTGGGAAACCTTCATTTTGCATGATTCACTACTTACAAACAAATTACTTAGAAATGAACCTGGCAGCACAGTATAATGGTTAGGGAGCTTGCCTTGTAACCTAAAGGTTGCGGGTTCGATTCAGGTAAGCCACTACCATTGTACCCTTGAGCAAGGTAGTTAATGTGCATTGCTTCGATATGCATCCAGCTGTGTAAATAGATACTTTGTAAAAATGTGAAAGTGTGATAAATGCCTGGTAAATGCCTGTAATATAGCATGACGAATGTGCATATGGCAGTGTAAAAACAACATTAAAATTGCTATTCTGTTTAACGTGGCCTTAAGGCATAACCATGGTTTATGTATGCAGGTGGATAGCTTATTACGAGCCACACCGACGCGCCTTTATTTTGACACCGAACCGCTGAGGCTGGACTTTTTCCCAGCATCCTCTACTCCAGCTGGGTATTAGTGGCACGCTCTGTCCGCAGTGATTTCGCCGTAACGGACGAAGACTTTAATCTCCCGTCCGCGGTTTTATCTGGAAAGTGACCGCCGAGGGTCTCTGTTTTTAAAGACGGGGGAGAGAGAGGAGAAGGCCGCTCGCATGTAATTTCCTGCTTTTATAGGAGCAGCCGGGGAGCTTTGCCAGCTCAGCGTTTCTGTCCAGTTGATAGATTCTGCTAATGTAGGAGGACTGGAAGCAGGGTGGAGGGGAGGCGATGGGGAGGGAGGCAGAAGGAGGCCAGCTCTCAGCAGAGGGTGCACACGAGGTCAAGGGTTCTCCCTTCCAGAAAAATAAATACATTAAAAAACCCTGCCCAGCCTATTCTCTGCAGCTGCAGCTCATAAAAACATATTATATGTCTTTTTGACAAAATGTGTTTGTATAGGAATAGGGTCTGGAAGCAATGCAAGCCTATGGTACAGATGTTTTCTCATATTGCGATATCCTTTTGATTATCATTTTTTATCTGCTTGTTTTTGTTTAAGTACACAATTTGTGTTTTTCTTCTGAAATAAGAGTCACTTTGTTGCTATGTTGGGTGTGAGGACAGGCAAAGGATCTGTTAGGAAGAGTAACGCCAGTGATGGAGAAGCTTTGACTTTTGACCTTTTTTTCAGTCACCATTGATTACACAGTCAGTGAAATGTGAGCTTGTAAGGGCCGAATCGCTGATATGGCTCAACATTTGCCAGCGCTTGCGATTCAAGTGGAATTTAATCTCTGAGATGAGAAGGAAAGAGAGCGAAGTGCCCACCGGTGGGGAATCAATATAGGCTTGTGCAGGCTGGAAAGATTTCCTAAAAATGACATTTATTTTTCTCTCCTTACCTGTCTTACCTCCTTACCTCTGGACAATGCCATTCAAAACAGCTGAGGGCAAAACACCTTTTTCGGTTTGTTTTTGACAGACAATTGAACAGGTTTGATATTTCAAGCAAGGTTCTTCTTTTTCTGGAAGACATCACTCTGACTAATATATTTCACATCCAAGAAATGGGAAACTGGACAATTATACACTCAGTGACCACTTTATTAAATGGACCTGTACACCAGCTGGTTGATCCAAATATTTAATCAGCCAATCATGTGGCAGCAACTAAATGCATGAAAGCATGCAGACGCAGGCAAGAGGTTCAGCTGTTTTTCAGAACAAATGTCAGAATGGGGAAGAAATGTGATCTAAGTGACTTTCGGCCTTTTAGTATCTCAGACAGTGCCAGTCAGTCATTTGTCATAAGCTGACATCATCTCTTCTGCCATCTTGTGACAGATATTATGTCATGTTTATGACTGTGTTGTGCCTGCCCAAGCCGAAGGGTGAGGCCCAAGTGAAGTGGACAATTTCAGTTTCAATACCGGCTTAATAATATAGCGTAATAGTGATAGGTTCAATAGCTGTGTTTATTTGCTTTCAGGAGGAATTGGAAATAAAACTTTCTGCTGTCTCATTATTTTAAGTAATACCCACTTCAGAAATAGTTTGCTTGAATTGGATCAAATACTGTGCATCATCACGGGGGGAGTTGAGTCTGTAATGAGATGAGACAGTTTCCACAAAATCAACAAGAGGGTCATCACTGCAAGCTATAAAACACAATTTAAAACAGAAATGAAGTGCCAAGTTTGAAACCGAGATCGTTAGGAGAAATGAGATTGCTTTGCGTTATGTGATAACAAGAAATCGCGTCTGTGATGAGTCATCTTCTCGCTGCTTCCCCACTGTGCATGTTATAACAGTATAACAGCATTTTAGGGCATTTGTGCTAGAAATATAAATAGCCGAAGACAGTAGAGGTTAATTAAATGACCTGAGTATAATCACAAGAGAAATACTGTGATTGTCTCAAAGTACACATATTTCCTGGTACTGATCTTAATCACCCACACCCCTTCCTAAAAAAGAACAAAAAAAGACATGAAAACTATTTTATGTAATAGTTATGTTTCTTGGAAGGGATTTTAGGTTGTTTCTGCCAACGTGTCATAATGGGCACTTTCACCACACCTGAGAGCTCGTAATTAAACTGGATGCTGATTTCTGGTCACTTTGGGCTCAAAGGTTGCCAGACTTCCCTCGTAGCATACGTTGGATCACCTAAGCAAACAGCATCTCCCACGTCTCTCCGCCCACGCTTCATTGCTCTGAACACAAGACCCTTTTCTAATCTCCAGAAGGACATGGTAAATGGGTAAATGAGCTGCCAAATTTTTGTCTTAATTGGCCATTTTGCTCTTTCTATGTGAAATTACTTTTCTAAATCATCTAGACTAATCATCTGCCGATTGTTCATGGTCTAGGTGCTCCGGTCAGTGGAAATGTTTTGATTGATCATTGCAATGATCTGAGAGTGAATAAAAACAAGGACCCAAAGTATCACATATGCCTGCACAACCTTCTGAATGAAACAAAAATAAAATGAAATGTATCATCTGATCTATCCATTTATATAGAGTACCTAACTGACACTCAGTAAGGATATCACTTAAATTTAATGCAAATTCATGAACTTTATTATAAAGTGTAACCAAATAAATAATACAGATAACTACCAGAAGATGCTTTTTTGGGATGACCAATGTTGCCCGAATGAAGAGTCTGCTGACGGAGTATCCAGGCAACGCTGATGTCCTAATAATAGCTTATTAAAGCCAGATCCTCCTTGTATCTCAAGCAGCCAATCAGTTTATGGAATCTCTGAAAGGTTTCTAATGCTGAATATATACCATTTACCACCGCCCTGTGGGCTCTTATTGTGAAAGTCATCTATAAAACTAGGTGTGCTGAATGAACTGTAGAAATTAATGTTTCAGACGTTTTCTGATTTGATTGTGAATTATAGTCATTTGTTCCTTTTTTTCTCTATTCATTCCATTTGATTTTATGGAGCTCAAATCTTTGGGAGCAAACCGATAATGCATTGCATATACACTCACTGAGCACTTTATTAAAAGCAAATTAAAAACCCATTTCTTTTGCACCCTCTTATTGTTGTTATGGTTTTGCTGTTTTTGATGTTCTGTTATTGTGGTTATGCTGTTGCCCAATCATTATGTATTATGTATCTTTTACAATCTTATGTTTTTCACTGTGCAGTGTGCTGAGACTTCTGTGGAATGCACTTTAAATAAATGATGATTTGACTTGACACGTTTATTGAACAGATACAGATGCAGGCTGTCTCCGCTCACAATTACTGCCTACAGTAACAGACAATTACAGCTTGCCAACTGTTAAAACAAAAACATAACAAATAAAAAACTTAATTGGGTTTATGAGCTAGCAACATAGAAATATACATTCATAAGCCTCAAACAATCTGGTCTTTGAGGTGATGGGGGATACTTTGAATAAATTGGGTAAACTATAAGTATATACCTATAGTTTTTAAAGGTGCTGAATTGTTTGAAAAAGTTTGAAACTTGCATCTTGTATGGGAGTGTGCCTTTTATCCTGAGCCCAATAACAGAGACAGCTTTCCCGGAATAACAAGGTGGAGTTTCTTGGTATAACTTTTTTTTTTTGTTGTTGCCAGGTTTCCCTTGGCATTCATGAGACATGAGACAATGGCAATTTTGGCCAGGTACTGCTTTGCAGTTGTGGAATGCACAGGCTTTGTTTCAGAGGTATGACAGGGAGTCAGCAAGCATGTGTTTTTAACGCCTATGGCCTTGATGTGCTTTGACGGGAAAACACTCACCCAGTGTTCAGGGTTTGTGGCTGATATAAATCCTTTCAAGCACTTCAGCTCAAATTGTATTAGTGTCTGAGTACCGGCTGAGTTTGCAAATAAAAAAAACCTTGCATAGGGGAAATCAGTTTCTAAACTTAATGGAAAAGACATCTTTTTTTTACTTGATATGAGTGAGTAATTTCTTTACTTGATTTTGAGTACGTTTTGATGTCCGGTTTTAATCTCAACCCATAAAAGTCCCTTCTGATATCAAATCAGTTTTGTGTACAGAAGGTCCCTTGTGTCATATTATCTCTTAGGTTTTGCATTAGGTTAAAAATAAACAGACATTATGATAATGTCTGTTTTGTTGACACTAAAGAGTCAGATGCAATGAATCCAGGTGTCGGGAATCAGGCAAGGGGAACCAATCGCAGACTCAGGGATAAGATAACAGCAGGCTTTATTGACAAGGGGCAGATCCAAAACATAGTCCACAAACAAATGGTCGAGAACCAGGCAAACAGGTACATGTGGGGCAGGCAGAGCGTAATCGTGAGACAGGCAGAGTTCAAAAACCGAGGAGACAGAAAAGCATAGGTAAAAATAAAAAAAAAGCGAAGTAAAAAAAAAACAGAACTAAACAGGTGAGAGAAATGGCAGAAATGACTGGAAGAAAGTCCATATAAGGAGTTGGGAGGCGGAGACAGCTGAAGTGTGTTGGGTTTTTTTTTGAAGTAAAGTAAATGGAAGTACACTAAAATCGTAAATTCGTAACCATTAACTTGTACATCGTAATGGACTAGTGGTTAACCTCACAGGACATTTGGGAACGCTATGTTTATTTATTTGTTTGATTATGCACTGTAACCTATGTTGCATTTATGCATGAAATGAGAGGACAAATAAAGTTTATTGTTGTATTTTCAGCACTTAAAACGTGCCAGTGCAAGAACCTAATGCAGTATCTGCAGGGTTTACTCCGCTTTGCAAGGTGGACTTCTATTAATTGCTGACTTGACTATATGAAATAGGGTCCAGACTTCGGTTTAAATAATATTTGTTTTGGATTCAAATACTTTACTGCGTTTGACTGAGTACAAACTCCACCCATCTGCTCCTCTTTGCGGACTCAAATGCACCAGGCAAGATCAATAGAGCACAGAAACATATTTGAATCCAAAACAAATAGTATTTGATCCCAGGTTTGAGTGAAGCACAGTCTTGGGATTAATAGTTGTGAAGACGGTCCCGCAGGTTTCTGTGATGCTCTCATATTTTTGTTTGGAGACGTTCATTTCCAAAGACCTCTATTTCAGGTGCAAACCTGTAGGGATGATGAGACTGAGGGGAATTACACTTTCTGATGCCTACTCTCAGACATTCTGCAAGCTAGACTCAAAAGCAGGGTGATTGCCGTCTTTTATTTGACAACTTTTATTGATTTTCAGTCTTGTTCTTCTTGGCTCACAGGCATTAGGGAGAAGATATTCATTGAAAAGCCTGGCTCTGTAAATCAAATCAGTCAAGTCTCAAAATTCCAGAGAATTGTTAAAGTAACACAATATTCCGATAGCGATTGCCTACTGGTTTACACAAGCATGCGATCGTTACCGCTGGAGCATTGGTGATTGATTGAATGATTGACTGACTGACTGTCTGATGGACTGATTGATAGTTTTTTTTTTTTGATTGATTGATTGATAGATTTTTTAAAATATTGATTGATGATTGATTAACATTGTACATTTACTTGTTCCAATTACTTGTTTGTGGAAAATGAAACACATTTAAATCAAAGTAATTATTAATGCAGGAACATGTACCTTTACACACAGAGTGAAATAAATACATGAATGGTTGAAAAGAGGTCTTGACACAGTCTGTGTCCTGAGAGATCATCTTGACAGGTGATGTTAACTTCCCTGGCTTTCATGTTAACAGGAAAGAAGCTTAAGAATGAAAATACCTGTAGATGCTTTTTTTTCCCCACTGCATTGCATAAAAAAAAAAATATTGCAGTTCAGGAAAGTGGCAGTAATATGCTCTAAAGATGTGATGGGTAGTCTGTGATGTTGACAGTATATTTTATTTCTGTTTATTTTCAATATTCCATTTCCTTAAGCGGTGTGTAACAGTATTTCTGAACCATGAAATTTAATTTTGCTACTGTACTGCAAGTAGAGTGACACACTGGGGAGGGACCTAGGCTTCTTACTCAGGTTATGTGTATGAATCCCTGGTAGGGCTCTGCCATGGTTATCCTTGAGGAAGGTGCTTAACCTAAATAGGCTGTGTATATAAAATATATATATTTTTTTATTTTTTTTATTTAGGTTAAGCACCTTCCTCAAGGATAACCATGGCAGAGCCCTATATATATATATTAGTTACATCAACTAAAATGGCCAAAAACATATCAATATATATATAAGCTATATATATAAGCTATATATACATAAGCTATGGTCACTCTTTAACCCCTAAATGTGAATCTGACTATTCCTGTCGGAATTATCTACACTGTGGATTGATATGTTTTTGGTCATTTTAGTTGATGTAACTAAATACAGGCGATGTGAGAATTGAGTATTTGCCCCAGCTTCGGAATGCGTCACACTGTGCCACCATCTTAGCTGCATAACAACGCAGGGGAAGGCATACAGGGGCTGTGGGGTAACCCTAGTGATAGGGGGGTTTGACTGGGGAGTTGCTGGTCTGAGCCTCCCAGTGGGCATAATGGGATGCTGACCTGCATCTGGAGAGGTGAAGTTTCCCTACATGAAACAAATGCTGCTGTTGGGCTCTTCAACCTAAAGGCCATCAACCTAAAAACTGCCTTCACCCCGGTTCTCTCTTTCAATCTGTCACCCCACTTACATCCATTTTGTCCTGGGCATCCTCGCAAACAAGAACAGGTTACAGGTCAGTCAGTCAAGCCTCACTCGTTGGGGGCTGCCAATCACAGTCACCGGCACTGGGGCAGTGATGGCTGACACCAGTAGGTGGGGCACATCAAAGCACTGACGACCAGTACATCACCACACACCCATACTAAGACCACATGATGTATTATTGCAACTGAATATTGTTTCATCACAATAATATGAATACTGTAGTATCCAACTATTCTATAAATTGATTGCGCTTTGATACAGTACATTACGTCCACATAATGTAAAATATGAAATATCAGTAGTTCCACTTTTCCCTAGTTCTCTATATACGGAATTTCTTAGATAAGCGCAATGCAAGCATGCACTTCAGGGGTGTCAAACTCATATCCTGGAGGGCTTCAGTGTCTATTTGTGTTCGCTTTCCAGCAGCGGCCGGTTAAGCAAGAACAAGGTGTATGGATTCTTTACCTAATGAACAATTGAAATGAATCACTGGTGCTAAAACAAGCTAAGAAACCATCAGAGTCCGCGTTCCTTCAGGAATGGACTCCAACTCCCTCAGCACAGATGCTAATTTTCGTAATTAAGTTACATTCGCCTTTCGAGCTAACAAACTCAGAGCTGAAACTACTGACAGGGAGACTATTTTCCCTCAAAGGGAATTTTTCGGTTATGCCAATTGCCTTTAGAATAAATAGATTTTCATTATGATTGCACCTAGATGAGGAAGGTCATTCAAGCAGGAACTCATTCCACTGATTAACCTCATCATTGATTTAATGGCAAATGCTTATGAATCAATTAGAATTGGATTTAGCCTGAAATATAACATCTGCAAATAGCACGATATCCAGGGTACTACAAACATATTTTAACTGTAAAAAATATACAGTATATGTGCCAGGTGGAGTTAATTTATCAGGCGTTTTGCTATTCGTACATAATATGTAGTAACATATTGACCGCATCTGCAATCTGCGCTGTGGAGCTGGCAGGGTTTCAAGGGAAAATGCCACTCCACTGCTTAACCTTACTCCGGTAGCGGCAGACAGAAGTAGAAAATTGTCAGGCGGTAGCATGCGAGCACACCAATCATGCTTGACCGTTGTCCTTCCAAATATGAATTTATATGAGGTGACATTTAAGGCAACACTCCCTAACAGTGCTTGAGACTAACCCTCTGTGAACGTAGACATTTCCGCTTTATGGTATGCCTTTTCCAATTCCCTTCTCATTGACAGGCTTACATACACTGTACACAGATGCCTGTTAAGAAGGGCTGCCTTGTGATTTATCTTCTGGCTCAGTCTCATTACACCTTTGCAGTACCTGGACTTATAGGCTTAAGGTCGCTTGGCAGTACATGAAGTACCATGAACTAATAATGTGATGATGCCAATATTGTAAATGGCACTCACATGCACACACACACACACACACACACACACACACACAGGCGCACACACACATGCATACACACACACACACACACACACACATGCGCACACACACATGCACACACACACATGCACACACACACACACACACACACATGCGCACACGCACATGCATACACACACTCACACACACTCACACACACACACACAGACCCATGCACACACAACGAGCATTTACTCGCCCACTCGCACACCAATATGAAAAACCAATATAATTAATTAAAGTACTTAATTTTTGTAATTAGTTTACGATTAGCATATGTTTACCATTACAATCAGCTGTAATTAACATACAATTACAGGACAGCTGGAGTAGCTACATGCCTTTTGGGCAAAACTCATGTTCACACTTCACAGCTTTTCTCTTTCCTGAAAAACTATTTCAATCCACTCAAACTCGGAGAAGTTAGTATGATACATTCCATAAATTCACCAAAGGGAACTAAGACTGGAAGTGTTAAATAGAAAAAAGGGAAGCCAAGGGAAAATCCTTACTTTAATTAACCTATCTCAGCCATGGATATTAGATGACAACATTAAACGGCCATACGGCTAATCTACTTCAAAGAAGGAGGTCAAATGGACATTCTCGTTAGCCTCCACATTGAAGTTGGTGAGGCACACAGGAAATGGGGGAGATGACGTCACCCGGTCAACTGCCATTTTTGACGCTGGGTTGTACCAGTAGCTCTGGCGTATTGTTGTTTTGTATGGGGTTCCAGCTGTGCCAGGTTGGTGCAATGCAGCTTTGAGGAATGAGTGAGAACTTTAGTCACAGAGGTTTGCTTCCAAGAATTTGTTTCCAGAAAAATACTCAAATCAATTCATTCCAAATCAATTCACTCCACTCAACTATGCATTTATTTGTATGCATCATCACAGTTGCTGCCAGGCAATGAACAGCCATAGAAAAAAAAAATGTTATTGAGTTTTTCCATTTTTTTGGTTCTCATTCTCAGAAATGAAATGGAGAACACAATGATGGAAATTAGAAATAAGTGTGCTACTGTGCTGATTTCTGTGATTAGACCAATTTCATCGAGTGTTTAGTCTGTTTTGCTTTCATAATAATGTTGTGAGAGGAATCTAAATTCCAGAGGTGGAAAGTCCAGGGGTCAGAATGTAAAAGTCCTTCCACCCATGGACTCCACTAATTAGTTCTAACTCCTGGCTGAAAAATTGTGCTAATTAGCAAATAAAGGTCATACTGGGGTCATTTTTATACTTCCTGAACCTGGATGTTCCACCTGTGCTAAATTCAAACACTAAATGTCTGGCTATACTTTAAAATACCACACAGGGAGAACAAGGTTGGTGGATGCTAAAAATGTACGATGAAATAGGGTCATTCATCAGCTTCATCAAGTAGTCTGATTTAAAAAAATATTCACATACTGTATTTACTTTTTAGATCTATCCGGGTTTCCCTTTTGAGAAATTATATGAGGATAAAAGGGAATTATATCCAGGATGCATTTTGATGAGGTTCTACTGAACAATAGGACACTTAAAAGGGGACTAAACACATTGCTGCATTCCCTGTGTTTTTATAGTATTTCTGTTGCCTTTCAATCTGTCACGATTTTCTCTCTAATAGAGATTTAAGCAAATTTATTTCTGTTTACATAGCCTTTTAATATCTGTGTGCACACTGGATTATACTGTGATGACAGTCCCCTGTTTTCTGGAGTAGCATTGCTATAGTAAATGAAGATGCAAGAGACGGTCTTTTATAAGCAAAGTCGAGGAGCATAATATTGACTGTGGCACTGAATTGTGTTTTTAATACAATTGTATTTTTAATACAAAAACTCTGTTCATGTTTGAGGATGTTTTTATATACTTTATATATGATAATACTGAGCATTATGCAAATTACCCCAACTTACCCCAAATATAAAACAAGTTGCAATAATGAAAATCAAAATTGATTCTCAAACGCTGTCTGAAATCAAACTGTTTTTTGATGAGGTGCAAAGCAGAATACTGCAGAAAAAAATAGCAGGCTTCTCTCCCTTTCTCTCTTTCTCTTTCTCTCTGCATACGTGAATCTTGCAACCTGACAAGGTTTCCCCTTATCTGCATGCTGCTACCCTGCATGCACACTATATACATGCTAGAGTTCACATTTCCATTTCAAAATGTAATACCAGATGTTATCAAGACAGAGTTCAAAACCAAGTGCACATGGCCAGTGTTGCCTCAAACAACATTCAGGGAATTTTACCATACGGCCTTGGAGAAATGAGAATTCCTATCGTTGTGAAATGCAAATAATTAACTGCATTCGGCTGACTTGGTTCAAAGAATAACAATGGTGTGATACGATGTCACATTTAACAGGGCTCCTGCTGTCCATATTTTCAGCTGGTTCTTTTCCTGTGCCTTTATCACGGTTGATATACGTCAGGTATTTGCAAAAGGCGAATGGGCTATATAGGAATGTGACAGTACTGTTATCATGCATTGACATGTATGAAACTGCAAACAGTATTTGCTTTGAATATAATGGACTCATCTGCCATTAAGGCCTGCCATTCTTATAACTACATTTGGATGGGTGAGCAAGAGACACACCTGTTACCCGCCTCCATTACTGCATAGCTGCCAACTCTCACGCTTTCTTTACTTTTTTTTTACTTTATTGGCATTTGGCAGACGCTCTTATCCAGAGCGACGTACAGTTGATTAGACTAAGCAGGAGACAATCCTCCCGTGGAGCAATGCAGGGTTAAGGGCCTCGCTCAAGGGCCCAACGGCTGTGCGGATCTTATTGTGGCTACACCGGGATTAGAACCACCGACCTTGCGGGTCCCAGTCCTTTGCCTTAACCACTACGCTACAGGCCGCCCCCGCTTTCGGCGTGAGACACACGCATTTGCCTGTTTTCACACGCACGTGCAAATGCGTGTCTCACGCCGAAAGCGTGAGAGTTGGCAGCTATATTACTGCAGAACCATTGTCAGAGCAGGTCTTACTGATGACATGCTTCACGTGATAATTCATCGCAAAGGATGTTGTCACGCCACTAGCACTACAGTTCCCAGACACATTGCTGTTTCACAATAATACTTATTTCAAATTCTTTAGCATCTTTATTTTGCTGTTGCAGAAGCTGAGGGGGCTGAGAAACCTGTTAACATGCACACCAATTTGAAGTGTTGCCTTTCATTGCCATCATCAGCAGATTACTGAATTTACTATATTGTGTAAAGCCAACAAGTTGCCACATTCTGCCACATACTGTATATGTTTGGCATTCAAATCATGGGTGTCAATCTTGTACAGCCACCTAGTTTGCTAGCCAAAAGGATCGCAAATATGTACTGTATGTTGCATATTAATTGTAATTTGTTCTCATTCCTTGTGTTGTATGTATCACAGCTTCATACTCATAAACAGTAGCTGTGCTTTACAAGCTGATGCTCTTTAGAGGAACACAAATTCCTACATGCACTCTACAAATGGTGCACTAATGATTGGACAGTATTGAAATAACACTGTCAGTATTTTTAACAAACTGTAGTATATCCTTGATATCATAACTACTTTTGTAAATGCAGTGAAGCAAGAGAATGGAGGTTCAAATTTCAGCCAGTACACGGTACACAGTCATGTTAGTCATGCAGATAATTGCTGTGCGTAGTAACTTTGCACCAGAACAGAAGACCAGCTGAACAAATGCTGGGCACAGGGTTGATCTTTCTGGGTGAGGGGAACACCACTATAAAATTAAGACTTAAGGAAGAAGATCAGTATCTGAGAGGTTTTGGGTTCATATCCTGTCTGTGAGACGCAGTTACGTCTTTGAGCAATGTTGTGACTGTGGGTCAGTGTGTCAGACAATCACCTGTTACTGGCTGGAGACAGACTGGGGGCGGAAAGGTTGAAGTGAGATGTTGAGTTAGTGCTGGTGAGGGGTGAGGTAATGCTTAGGCTAAGGACCATCAATCTTATCCAGAAAGGGTTGGTCTGGCTGCAGACTTTCACAACAACCAGGCAGTTACGTGCCTGATCCTATTAATCAACCACCAGCGTCTTCACTAAGGACCTCGATTAGTTGAATCAGGTGTGTAACTGCTTGGTCGAAACACAAGCCAGCCCCCACACCGGCGCTTTCTGTGTGAGATTGAGGACCCCTGGATTAGGCACAGGTGTGAGGTGAAGTAGCAGGTGAGTGGGCACTAGTGTTGAGGATAGGCTGTTCATTGACTGAGTGCATGTGATGGAGGTCACTGTATAGTCCTATTGATACAACCAGACACTCCCCATAAAGGAGTGCCCCTTTGGCATTATATGGAGATGCAAAGAAGATCCTTGTGCACCATGCTCCCCTCGGATGAAGAACCAACTCCTATCTGGGATTAGCTCATGTCCGACATGGGACACGCTTTATTATAATGTCCAGTTCACACTAGTAATTCCGTGTGTGATTTTGTGTGTGTGCTGAATTATGTGAACACTCCCTCTGCTGGAGACAATGACTTCTACACCCCAAACCCACCCCCCATCCCCCTATGCTAATACTGGAGGGGTAAACAGACACTTTCTCTTCAAACTGATCTGTATTCCAGAGAGCTCTATTAGCCACAGTCTGGTCCTCTGGGTCAACCTTGTTCGCAGGTTTGGAAAAAAATGATAATTTAACGGGAATGGCTTCATTAGGTGGCAAAATGAACACGGGTCTGAAATTTGAATTGATTGACAGTTGTTTATCATCCTAGTCCTTTGATTAAAAAAAAATGTGACAAAGAATAAATTGAGGTCTGCCCACGTTAAGGATGCAAAGCATAACTGGTTTCTTTCAACATTTTGTTACAGTCTCCTAAAACTGTGGATTCTCTCCCTCTGTAAAGCTACACCGCTCATTTAATTAAGTCTACCAGGACCCATAACAACTAATTAAAAATACAGCAAATGCAAAAAATTAATATTATGGTGAATGCTACCATCATTTGGTAATTTGTTGGAAGCTAAATTAAGTGGAAGAACAACACATTCATTTTACAAAAGACATTTATCAAATAACTGTCATAGAGAGATATAAAATTCCTTATCAGTATTCAGCTACTGGCTCATGAAACCTGAATCCCTCAGCCGAGTTGGTGCAAAGTCAAAATATGCAGGAGAGCCCTATGGGTTTGGAACTACATATCAAGTCCACTGCTCCTCAGTGCTTGGCAGGGCAGAGATATAAAGGATAAACCAGCAGAAAATCTCTGAAGTACTCTGCATTTATTTATTCACATACAGTAAAGGAGTGAGCTACCTCTGCTTTTGAAACCTCCGCTGCTGAAAAGAAAAAAATCTAAAGGTCAAGCTACAGTAAGTTTTGAAACAGCTGGTAGCTGGTTGACCAGTTCTGACCAGCATGGTTTGACCAACTCAAGCTAGTATGTTTTCAAACAGCTGGTAGCTGGTCATTTCCGCAGGGTCTGGAAATAGGAACATAGGACATAGGAAAGCTGCAGAACTAGAGAGGAATTATGCTTATTTCTCACGTTTTGCAAATGCTGCTGATGCTGTCAATATATGCTGATCTCTGTTTTAACCCTTGTGTCGTCTGAAGGGTAAAAAATGACCCGCCACTATGTTTAGCAGCAGAGAACACCCCCTAAATTACCTTTTTTCAACTTGAAATTTGATTAAGTTTGTGATGAGGGACAGGTTGTTTCTTCATGCAAAATAGATTTGGGGTTTAAAATTCAATTAAGGTGCTTTATTTTAGGGGTTTAGTGAAGGCGGGTCATTTTTTTACCCTTAGGACAAGGAGAGTATACAGAATGTTAAGACTACACAAGGTTAAACAGAGGGGGTGCTTCTGTTGCTTTTGTAAGCCATTTTCATGGGCTGATAACAGGCTCCTTGCTTTGTTTCCTAATGATTTGAAGAACATTTGCATGGCAGCCTATATGACATTAAATTGAATGGGAGGGCCTACGCAAGTTGACGAGGATGCATTCTCAATCCATATTTCTGTTAACACGCAAGCCACCACTGAGAAAGGTCTGTTGTACAAGCAAACGGCTCTAATGGACATGCTAAAAAAAAATCCCAGCAGCACTATACTTAAAAACAAAAAAAAGCTAAACTCCCAAACGGCCGCACACTGTGTTTACAAAACACAATGCGTTTCTGTAATGAGAGCCGCTGTGCTGTTTAAGCGCTGCTGGAGGAATACTGTCAGATGCACAATAACCGAGCTGGAGATGCATGGCCGTGGCTGGCGTCGGCCTCCTCGCCCGCCGTAAATCCCCTTTGCAGTGAGGAGAGACGGCCCGTGAACATGGCCCGTTTCCCAGGCATTTCCTCCCCTCTGTTCTCTGACCCAAACAGCATTGTTCTCCACGGGGGGGGGGACGGGGAAGGGAGGGGCAGGGGGGATGAGGTGCTCGAAAAGGGAAGTGAGAAAAAGATGCCCGGGCATTGAGGACATTGCTGAGTCACACTGACTGAAGAGATGCAGTGTCAGAGGAGAGCCAGAAGTTAAACCCAGAGACCTCAATGAGCCCTATTATTATTATTAGTTGTTGTAGTAGTAGTAGTAGTAGTAGTAGTAGTAGTAGTAGTAGTAGTAGTATTTTTATTAGCATGAGCATTATTATTATTTGTTGTAGCAGTAGTAGTAGTAGTAGTAGTAGTATTGAGAAAAGGGAAGGAGAAGAAGAAGAAGAAAAAGAAATATAAGCATTGAATTCAAAGGTACCAGCCAAAACAAAGCTGGTCATGCAAACTTAGTCCAGATGGTCCGTTAACTCCCAATAGGTCATGTTTCCATGGCGATTTGGGTGAGTGGTCACCACTGGCCCAACTTGTGTAGGCAATATTTCACACATGGGAAAGCAGCCTCTGGTAGAAATGGCTTTCGATTACTTCTGACCTTGGCAGTGCACAACTCCCCGGTGGAGTAATCTACTGCCTTGAAAATCGACTGTGCCAACACATTTGGCGGCAGGATGACAAAGTAGCTTGCTCATGTAAATTTCTTAAAACACTATAGATGCTTCCCACGTGTCCCATGTGTGTTATGGATGACCTCCTTGGGTAAAAATGGCTGTCAGATTGCTTTACGCTTCATACCAATCGATTTCAAACCACTATCTAAGTTTCAATCATTCGTTTCACTTTTTTTTTAATAGCTCACTTTTCAGCATAATGTTGGTGTGACAAATCCCATTATGATTAATATTGGTTATAAACATTGTATAATGGGAAGGTAAACTCAGACATCTTCCTGTCTCTTCAGCTGTGAAAAGACAAAAGTGCAGTCTTATTTGAATATTATGAAAAGTTACTTTAATATAAAAATGTTAATAAAATCTCATTAGCGCTTTGACACAAATTAAAGGTCTAATGAACAGCAGTTTTGACAAAATGGTCTATTAAATATCATCTTCCCGGTTTTAAGACAGCATTATCTTTTACCCGGCAATACTCTAGAGTTTGGATATTGCAGGTTACTACTCAGATAAGCAGAAAAGACAGGCTTTGTGGAATGACATCATTAAATGATGGACCTTGGATATACAGACTCTGGAATCTTCTGCATCCAGCTGCCCTACTTACTGTACCAGAATACTGATGTTTTATTTCTGGGCAACAAACCACTGACTTGGCAAACAAGATAATAATATTAAAAATAAAATGTACTGCCACAGGGGATTTTCGAGGTCTTTGCTGTCAATTAAAAAAATGTGTATATGATTATGTTAATAAATAAAGTGCATGTGACTTCAGCATCACATTTGCTGTACTAACATAAATGAACATATTAAGCCTGTGACCATATTAAGATCAAATAGGGAAGCTCACAGTAGTAATGTTACCTTATCTGGAGTAAAATAAAATTTCCTTTTCACAAGCTTCCTTGAAAACCGAAATGGATTGTATGGAAGACACAATCGATAATTTTATGGCCGAATGTATATTGTCCAAATGTATAGTGTTTCTAATGTTAGGCATGTGTCTGTTGTTGAATCACTCTTTGGGAAAGTAAATATGTTCACAAGGGCACACGATTGAAAAGGGTATCGGCTTTCGATTTGTCAGGCCAAAGGCTCCTCCTTGCAGTTTGTCGCATGCTGGGCTGTGGCATATTGTTTTCTAAGAGGGCACTGAGAGCAGAGCAACAGGCTCAAAGAGACTAACGCTCCTCCATCACTCTGCATTCTGCTGATCCCTCTCTCCTCCCCCTCCCTCCGCCCCTCCTCCCATCCCTGCGGACAACCTCCCTGGCGGCCGGGTTCACACCCCGGTCCCAGAGGAGACGCTTTCTGACCGGAAGCGACGGGTGTCCGGCGGCCATTTTAAACGGCCATGCTTGAATAGTCAGCAGTCTCCCTGTGGAGATGCTGCCGGTGGGTCAGGCTCAGGGCTGCCTGCATTCCACGGCTGGATTCACAGGGGACCCAGCCCAGCGGGGCCAGCCCAGTGAACCAGGCCCCATGTTGTTAATGCAGAGGTGAATGTGGTGTGCTGATGAAACGGGTGACTGAAGGTAGGGGGTTATATGTAGTGATATTCGTTTGATACTACTTAAGACTTAATGATGGTCATTTAGAGAATCCATAGCATGATATCCACATGAACAACCTAAATTTGCTAAAGTATATGTTCTATAAACAGACAAAGGGTGTCCCAAGTTCTATAATATGGAGAAAGGTGGTCCAATATGCAAGGACCTATACGGAATCCAGGATGGCAGCGTCTCTGAACTGAACAGTGGGCTTCCAGTATGCCAGCAAGCAACTCACCATTTTTGGCTGAAACATTGGATTGGGCATCCCGCCTAATCCAGAGCTGTTGGTGGCCCTTAGGTTTGGTTCTTTCCCTGGCCATACTCTTAGTGCTGAGGTTATCCTGAATACTGGCATGTTATGCATTCAGTTCCCAGCTGAGGTGTGCTAAGGATCTGTGTATGGGGTAACATTGGTTCAGGCGGTAGGGGCAGTCTTCTGGCAGTCGGAGGGTTGCTGGTTCGATCCCGCCCTGGGTGTGTCGAAGTGTCCCTGAGCAAGACACCTTTTTAACCCCCAAATGCTCCTGATGAGCTGGTCGGTGCCTTGCATGAATAAGAAGTACGAATTGTACAGTGCTTTGGATAAAGGTGCTATATAATTGCAGCCAAGGGGAGGGGGTGTACTGGGGGTGTAATGGTATGGCCATAAAACCCACCCCTCAGGGGTGTCCTCAGAGGCCCTGTCATAGAAATGGGAGGAAATGAGCTCCCAGGAGCCCACTGACTGCTGGGAGCCATGTGGAGAAAGCCAGCCCAGAGAGCCAGTGACAGTGGTGGTGTTAGCCCGCCATAATCACATCTTTGGGGAAGAAGGGGGGTGCTCTCTCTCAGCACAGGGAGGTCAGCCGTGTTCAAGCAGGCGAACGTGGCAGCTGTGACAGGGCCCCGTCACCAATCCTTCCCCACCTCTGTGGAGCCAGCCGTGAAGCCGGCCGGAGGGTGGAGTCAGCTGCCGACCGCAGGGGGCAGGCTCACGCCCGTCAACCCTTCGCAGCTCAACGATCACAGCTCACCGAGACAGCTTCCAGACCGATACGGACAGCCCCGCTCCCCGGCCCCCATCCACACTCTCTCATTTCCCCTGACCACCATATGGTCAAGGGCTTCAGCGAATTTTCATTGCCCCTGTACGCTCTCTAACTTTGCCATCAAATTAAACCAGAGACAAGCACTTTTTTTTTTTCTTCTTTCCCCCTTGGGAGGTGAATTAGTCAATTTAAGTTTAATGTTCTTGTGCCACGTTGATAATTTATGGGAAATGCAGATTTTATAAGTGTTGCAATTATGCTAATTTCAAGACAGAATCTGCTAGCTTTGTACATTATTTATGAGAGAGGATATTATTTTGTGAAGAAAATATGAGTACACGTTGTTTCGGATCACACTTAGCTATCACAGAAACACTTTTTTCTACAGTTGTGGGTGAATGTACTAATTGCTATATAATTCTATGACAGGTAGTATTACAAAGAATGTACACCATGTTCTTTTTACAAAGGCACACATTGTAGATTTTTGTGTTCTTCATATGATACATTTATAGCTTTGATTATTTATTCTCATAATTTTTCCTTGAGCTGTTCAGAAACAGGTCAACTAAGGCTATTGCAATAAAAAAATGCATATGCATAAAATGCTCTAGGCAATACCAGCCACACTCTTTGCCTACATAATAGCACATACATCATAATACACTTTATTTAGTTAATGATCTGAAACACAGGACCGCCATGCTATAAGTGATGTTTTATTTATGTATTTTATAAATGCAGTAATAAATAATACATATATTTGATAGACTGTTGTGTCACTTTCAATAATGGTAAGTGTACTGTAGGTTGAACATCAATAAAGTAAAAGAGGTGTGTATCTCATTGTTAAGTTTTTTATGATTGTAATAAAAGAGGTACCTTCATTACGAAAGCATTTCATGTTCCGTGCAAAATCTATTTGCCGCTGGGAAATTATATCTAACCCTGTACAATAATATCTTGTTGCATTCTTGTCAAATTCAAAGTTATAGGGTTCAGCCCTATTAGTTTTAATACAGTTACATTATTGCATTGACACTGATAATATTAGGACTGATACACTCAGGAACGACAATAAAATCCCAAGAATTAGGAGGCATTAATAAATTAACTATCATATGCACACTATTTGAGACCCCCTGCCCCCACCAAAAAAAAAACTAATAAATAAAATCCCTCCTTGATTAATATGTATACAAGGAACAGCCGATGCTTTAGGAATCAGCATAAATACAGCATTCCACACTGTGTTTCCCTCGAAACCCAGTGATATAAATCCAAAGCTGCAGCCCAGAAAAACTTTGGACCGAATCCAAAGTGTACCATTTGGCAGGACCGTTCCACATCAAAAAGGAAGGTGGGGGGGTCTGATGACATTCTGAGCACTCCATCAAAAAACACAAGCTGGTTTTGCACACAGGAGCGGACTGACGTATAAGTAGATAAGACAATAGAGGGAGGTAATCAAACAAATCAAAGCTTGGCTCTCTGTCCTCGGCTCCCAAGGCCGAGAGTGCTTTTATTGATTGAGTCGTACCTTTTGATCATCGCTCACTGTAGCTCTCGTCATTTCTTCGTAATGGCCGGACAAAAGTGGCATTACAGCCCCGCGGAGCCTCTTGAAGGCTAATGGTGATTGCTTTACGACAGGACGCGTACAGCGTTGGGTTGTGTCAAAGCTGCTTTTCTAATCCGTCTTCATCACCAAGGCCGAGGTTATTTGAACATACCGTACCTAGACACGCTCCACGGTGAGGTGTAACTTGACATTGCGAACGAGACAACAGTTCCATTCGCTATTTATTTTCTGGGGAGTCAATACATTAATTTGAATGTGTTTATTTGTAAATATGTTGTGTTATAGGTCCAAGGCATCTGTTCATCTTTTAGATCAGGGGTGCCCAATCATGTCCGAGAGTACGCATTCCAACCAATCAACCAGCAGCTGATTCAGCTGATCAGTAACTAGCTCCCTCGTCTCTGGTTGAAAGTGTGTTAATTAGTGAAATCAGCAGGTGTAGTGATTGGTTTTGACCTGAAGAACAGGAGGGAAAATCTTGTATTTTTGTGATTTTTTGTTTTGTTTTGGTCTTTTGTTTGAACATTTTTACCGCATGCAAAGAAAATTACGATAAGAGCTACTATATAACTCATTAATAAGCACTGCATAGCACATTCATAATCACTATATAAGCATGCCAAGCACTTATGTCAATAACCAACATAAGAATCTTGTGTCAGTTCACTTTCACTTGCTATGTCATGGGAATGTAATTTGCTGCATCAGTGTTATATGTCATATGTCATATGTCAATTTGCGGTTATTGACAAAAGTGCTTATGGATGCTTATGTCGTGCTTATGAATGTGCTATGTAGTGGTTATGACAGAGTTAGATAGCTCTTATGTAGGACCCTTCAAAAAAGCGTTTCCAAAAATACATACTCAAAAAAACATTTTTCACTTGTGCTTGTATTGTGCAGAGGGTCAAACAGATTGACTGAGTGATATCTTCTCTACATATCTCTGACTCTTCTCAGCATGTCTTTTACCTTTATATTTGCAAATAAAAATAGTAGCTGGCTTACTGAACACCACCATGACGTGGAGACTGGCAGGTAGAGTGCCAGGTTGAGGTGACTCTACAAGTGAGGGTAAAACATGCTCCAAATGGTTACTGAACGTTAATTACTGGCCTTTTCATTTAGCTACAGATCCATATGAAATACACAAATACTACATCTCAATCAACGTGCTTCCTCTCTGGCTCTTTATATTTTCTAAGGGTCAAACAAAGGACCAGGTTCACCAGTGGAAAGAAAGGTCTTGCCCTTTTTTCAGACTTAAAACATAAATCAAATGAAGGCCTTTTCTTCTGCTGGCTGACATCAAGGTCTTTTCAATTTAGTACTGCTGAAAGTGTCTGAGTGAACTCCAGCGTCCAGTCATATTGCCGTCACAACAGCAATCTCACGGACTGCGTAGGGTGAGACGATAAAAGCAACCTTCTCCGGATTCGCAGGCCGGAAAATTGGAGTGGCCGCATCTTCTCCGTCTTTTGTTCTGCTCCGACACATGTACCCAGAATGCAGTGCGTGAGTCAGCCCATTATTCAGCATCAGTGGGACTCTGTAGCTAGCCACAAGCACTAAAACCATTAAAAAGCTCTTAATCACACGTGGCATCCCCAAAGTACATTACTTGAGCCGCCAGGTCTGTTATACACCTTTTAATGGGTACTTTCCCCTCTTTGAAAGCACAGCTCTCGATAAAGAGGACGGCGTTTGATTCATTTAATAATTTGGGAAAAACATTGTTTACTTTGCGGCAACCAACTTTTAACTTTTTTGTTGTTTGAGATTGATGAACTGTAAAGACGGAACAGAGAATGGTCTTTGGGTTGCTGGCGCTGTTGTTGTTTGGGTTTTTACCTGAGGGGTTCTGTTCATTGTACAGGCCAGTGTCCTGTGAGAGGCCTCCAATAAAAGCAGAGCAAATATCACCAGGTCTGGAAGGAAGGCAAGGAACAAGGAAAGAATGATCTAAGCTCCTGAGGTCAAAGCCCCTTTCAAAGCTGGAACGTGGAAAAAACAACATGTCCTTTCTACTCTCCTACAAATATAGATTTGTTGTTTCTGTTTCCGTCTCTCTGTGTGCTTGTTTATGTGTACGTATGTGTGTGTGTGTGTGTGTGTGTTTGTGCATGTATGTGCATGTATGTGCATGTGTCTGTTTCTGTTGTGCATGTATTTGTGTTTGGATATGCATGCGTGTGTGTATTTGTTTCCAGTGTGCATGTGTTCGTGTATGTGTGTGTGTATCTTTGTGTGCATGTTTGCATGTGTATATGTGTCCTTTTGAAGGTGTGGGAATCTGTGTCAAATGATGGCCTTTTTTTCACCCCACATCCCACAATTTGACAGACCCCCCCCCCCCCCACCCCGGTTTATCTGTGGATAGTAACTCCAGGGCTTTTAATTTGCGGTGGCCTTGGCTAACGGATTGATTTATGGATTTTAATCAGCTGTCTTATCTTGCATGCTGGAATGTCAGATAGTCATAGATAGAAGCTGCCAATTCTTCTGCGCGGCCTGCTGGGAGCCCGGAGCAGTCAAAATTAATAGCTGTGGAAAAGGCCTCTGCTCCAGTGGTTTTGGGCTAATCCTACCTGGACCTGGGTTTGCGGGAAGCATTCCGATTAGGGCCGGATTCAAGGAGTGCCGGACTTTCTCAACAAATGCCCGTTTGTGTTTTATTAAAAGAAATGTGTTTTTTTAGATATGAATGCTCCTGGATTCATCTCTCTTTGGGCACAATATTTGCTATTTTATTACCAAAGTTTCCCATCAAGAGTGTTGTGACAGAACAGGATAACTAACGTTATTGAAGGCCTGGCGGAGTATATTTTTAGGCTTGTTAGTGCTGCTGATGTCCATTTTGGCTCCCTGGCTTTCCAGGTGTGGTTATAAACAACCAAGCTGACCTGGGAAGTGGTACTTGACTTGGGAAATACATAAACAATTTGCAAATCTGTTGCAGATGAGAATTAGAGAATGAGCAATCCATCCAACTGATTATTCAGTCAGAGGTTACATGCAAGTCTTCTTCTGAATTCATTATAATTTGAAATACCTGCCGCCTTAGAGAAGATTGTGCATGAATTAAATTCCATGTTTGATTAAAATATGCATATACATATACATATACTTGATATGTTTCCACTTTCGGCAGTGTTCACTACCAAAAAAACAAGCTACAGTGCTACACTTTATAACAGTTTAATTCCAGTTTATAGAAGAATATGTTTATGAATTAAGATAGCAGTGAGACAAATTGAGATCTTGGAATTACTGGATGTACAATGATGGAGCTCATTTTTAAGTCTTTTTTTTCATTTAATGCAGATTGAATACCTGAAATTATGTTTTTGAAGCGTGTTAAACTTACTTTGCTGTGATGCACAGCAATGTTGCAATATGGGTCTTTTATAGCCTAATATCTCAGAACTATATGCAGATGGGACATTTTAATTGTAACCTCTCGAGATGCTCCAGCTAACTGAGATCCAGAACACAATGGGCACATTAGCCCTGCCCGAAGGGGAGCACTTATCTAAAAGCTAAGGAAATTAGCATTCCCTGAACACCAGAGAATATTTCCTGTCTCCAAAGGAGCCTCTTGTGATTGGCCCATCAGCCAAAAACCCACCTTCCTTTGTTTTCAGGCCGGGTAATTTGTCTTCATTTAATATATCCAACTGCGTGGCATGCTAATGTTCAATACGCACACATGCATGCAAGCATGTTCAAGTCATTTATAAACGGAGGCATATGCATTTTAATTAGATAAGATGGAGATGTTTTTTTCCATCTGCTGACAGTTGGTTATACAGTATGTCCACCCTTTTCCTTTTTAGAATATTCCCAGGCTTAGAAATGACATAACATAATATAACATAATGTAATGCCAAGAACAGGCCATTCAGCCCAGCAATGCTTGCCTTTCAGTATACAGTTGTCATAACGGCGGGGCAGAGCAACCAATAGCAGATTCAGGGGTGTTGAAAAAATGGCAGGTTTAATTAAGACAGATGAAGGGGCAGACAAAGCGTAATCAAAAACAGGCAAAGTTGTAAAACCGGGAGGTCAGTCCAAACAAGGCAGAGGTCCAAAAGCATGATCCAAAGAGAAGAGTCCAAAGAGCAGGCAGGGGGTCATAAACAAGAAATCCAGAAAACAAAAACTAAGAAAAAAAAAAACCAGGTCAGAATGCCACAAGGGCAAATGCTCGGGAACAAGGAGACTAGAAACGAAACGAAAACACGGACTGGATTCACAAAGACACACATGTAATACAGACGGCTCCGGACTAGGGAGTAAACAATTGCACAGAATTAAGGAACGTACTGACAGTGGAGAGCAGGTGCAAACATTTAGCTCAATCGAGGCAAGTGATTTAGGGATAGAGCAGGGAGGCAGAGTAGTATTGAAGTAGAGGTAGAGTTAGTCTGTTACGTGATTAAATTACAAATGTTAGTTTGTTATTTAGTGTGTTAATATAATTACTACTGTACAAATTCTATGTTAGTTGGGATTAGTAAATTAGTGCTATCTACAAACATGAAATGGAGAGAAAGCAGGAAGTAAGAAAGGCGAGACTGAGAAGGAATCGTGGGAAGCCAGAAAATTCTGAAACCACCCGAATAGTGAGTCACGAAGACAGGGAAGTGACTCGGGCTCAGAACAACCAAAGGACACAGACATCACATGGGTGCAAAGATGAGCACAAAGACTAATGGATGTAAACAGAAAGCCAGACATGAATATGAAAAATAATAATGTACAAAAACACAGAATACTAAGAAAGCTAATAAAGAATACAGAGGAAACTAACTGATAGAAATCAGGATCATAACAACAGTACGTAGCATTTATTATACAGGGAAGTATTTTAAATACAATAAATAGGTACAGACAACACACCTTGACCAAAGAGGTGGGATTTCACCAAGAGGGGAGAATGAGGTGTATGGCGGCGCGGATGGTGCAGTGGGTAGCACTGCCGCCTCACCGCAAGGAGGTCCTGGGTTCGAATCCCCGTCGGCCGGGGCCTCTCTGTGTGGGTTTCCTCCGGGTACTCCGGTTTCCTCCCACAGTCCAAAGACATGCAGGTCAGGCTGATTGGAGAGTCCAAATTGCCCGTAGGTATGAGTGTGTGAGTGAATGGTGTGTGTGCCCTGCGATGGACGGGAGACCTGTCCCGGGTGCATTCCTGCCTTTCGCCCAATGTATGCTGGGATAGGCTCCCAGTTCAGGATAAGCGGGTTGAGATAATGGAATGGATGGGAGAATGAGGTTTCATTATGACAAAAGCTGAAAAAACTACCAAGTGCCGTCATCTGTCACTGACTGACAGTTAATTGTTGCTCGACCAATGGTGGGGTTTGTGAATCCTCATCTTCCCTTCATTATAGGGGTGCCAACGTTATTCAAAAATTCATGTCCACACATTCCGATGCTCCCATAGACAGGCAGTGTTTACTCTCCATTTCTAATTCCGGAACAATGACTGAAAAAATGCATTCCAAAAAACCTGCTCTTCAAACAGTTTGAAGGGAAGCGTATCTTCTCATTTGTTTAACCACACAAATTGAAAGTTATATAATCACGCTAAGTTCTCTAAATTCTCATGCCTCCTGTCAGGCATCTCAAAACAGGTATAGCAACAAGTTTCCAAACTTTCCAAACAGAATATCCTCTCTCTGGATATCCAACTCCCAATGACAAGAAGAAGTAGAAACATTGCATGCAAGAGTCTGTGTCTGTGTGTCTGAACATGGCGAAAATATATGTTTGGGTTAAATCCTCCCCCTCCAAATCCAGCCTCATCCAAAACACATTTCTCTTCTCCAGACCAAAGTCGGTTTGGCCTGCAGGCTCTCCGTACACGCGCTGTGTCCATCAGGTCCTCGCGTGTTGCCGTAGCAGCACGGCGGGAGAAAGTTTGACAAGCTGTAGCTGTTGAAGGATAACCGTCGGAAAGGTAACGGCGGATCAGTGTAGCGAACATCAAAGCCCAGGCGTGCGCTGCTTCTCACCGCTCGTACCCCCAGACTGTCTTTTCTCCGGGTGCATTTCTCAAAGGCCCGTTGCGCTAGCAAAAAAAAGAGAAACGATGAAAAGCGTTCCTTCTGACAGGCAATAAATGGCCACAGTGAGGGAATCCATCTGTGGCATCAACAAATCGGAAATGGGATCTCCGAAAGATAAGGAATTACAGGAAGGGAGCAATGATTCACACGGACCAGCAGTGAGAATAACACTGTTCCCACTCTTTAAGATGAAGAAACTTTCCTGGTACATGGCTTGTCTACGGCCCATTGCTTTCTCACAAGCCCAGACTATGGCAGTGTCTTTAACACATGGGGTCCTTGTAAGTGGGTGAAAACCTTTTACATCTCATTTACTGCATTTATTTTTGGCTGTGCAGCAATTGCACATCATCTTTCACCATGTGGCATTTCCAGTGCATTACAGTTTTTTAAATACACTCCATGAAAATGGATCGAATAGGAACCCTGTGATTCCTGAGAAGAACCGTGTCTAGTTACAGAAAATGTTTTTTGTCGGGGAAAATGGTTCTTTGTCCGGGAGTTTTCACACTTCACACCTCTGACACAAAGAACTGAAAAGGGTTCACATGTGGAATCAAGCCAAAGAACCCTTTCAAAACCCTTTTGTCAATGTTCAAGCGTGTAGTGTACCATATTTGTATTGTGTGTTTTGAGGAGGGGGTATCGTTAGTTGTAAAAATAGTGTACCATGTTTGTATTATGTGTTTTGGGGAGGGGGTATCGTTAGTTGTAAAAATAGTGTACCATGTTTGTATTATGTGTTTTGGGGAGGGGGTATCGTTAGTTGTATAAATAGTGTATTAGGTTTGTATTATCTGTTTTGAGGAGGGGGTATCATTAGTTGTATATATAGTGTGCCATGTGATATCCCTACCCACCCTGAATTTCAATAACCCATACCAGGTATCTAATAGCCCTGCACTGTAAGTGAGCCTACATGCTGTGTTAATGAATAGCTTTCAGGACATAGCTGTAGTCAAGCTCACTGTTGCCCATGCAGGTCTACTATAATCTGTTACAGTGACATGGTTCAACCCCCTTGTTAGACCTTACACTCGATTTATAATCGTTCACACACTGGTTTTTATTATCCTCAAGGACATGGTAATGCACATGCCAAGTCAATTTAGGGAAGGAATAATAAAAGTAAATTAAAAATTTGGAGGGTATTACTTTGGGTAAGCCTCAAACTATAACTGAGGGTTTATGAAGAGATTTTCACAGAACTATCTATAGTGCCAAGTAAGCTATGTACTGTGTGCACTATGCTGTAGAGTATATCAGTAGAATACAACATGGCCTTTTTTCTATAAATGTTTAAAAGTACCTCTTAGCTTTTTTTATAAATGAACACAAAAAAATGACCTACTTAATTTTGTACATACTGTACATCCAGACCTGTGCATTCTGATACAAACCACTGGAGCTTAATTTTTGTCCTGGCAATTGTTTTTTTCTGGTTCTGTTTTTTTAACTTCTGAAACCCAGAGGTTGCAGGCTAATATTCATGTTACCATAACTTAATCTCATTGTGTGAGGTGGCTTTTTTACCACCCCAGTTACAATTTATATGCTTTATCTCATGTGGAAAATGCATTCTTGAGATATGAATGGAAGTAGGCATGATACTATAACCACATTTGAGTCCCCCACCATATTATCTGTACCACTATCAGAATGGATCATGGATCCGAGGGTGGTTAAGATGAGATTTCATTACAAACTTATAGTAATTTATTTTTCAATCAGTGACACAGACATTATATCGTCCTGTACAAATGATTCTGGTGGAAAAGCGGGCTTCTGGCACCCCTATTTCACATCCCCCACCGTATAATCTATACTGCTGGTTTCATCATTTCAGCAGCGGTGCTCAAACATGGGAAGGTCACAGCGGGGTACGAGGGAAATTGAACTGGGCTGCGTTAATAGCACTTCACGGCTGACGGGGTCTGCGGACACAGCTGCCTGAGCGGGGAGTAGCCCGCTTAGCGCTTCTGGCCCCGCGCGATTAGTGCGTCTCTCGCTTTCACGGTAGCGCCGCGGGTCCGTCCCATTGGACGAACCTCTGGGATAGGAGCGCGCGTGGGACGACTGTCCCCTGATCGGGTGGCACGAGAGAAGGACCGAGCGAGCGAGTGAGCGCTGAAATCCACGCCGCTGACGCCTCTCCTCTCCTTTCCTCCTCGACAGGTGCAGCACGACTCATCACTTTGGAGGGAAAGAGGAAGGGATAATTTCTCTCGCGCAAGGTAAGAAAACAGAAATCCCACCTGATGTCTTGTGAACAGACATCTCCTGGTGCTTGTTTTCAATGCTGTTTTAGGCCTAGCTGCTGATACCGGAGAGATGAGTTTTTGTTGTTTTTTTGGTTCAAGTGCTAGTGCCACCTGCCTGTGTGCCAATTGTTTTCTCGTCTTCTGTTTTCCGCCTACGTGCTCAGAGCTCTCGGTAGTGGAGCCCGTAAGTTAAGAGGGACAGCTCACCGCTCTGTGCATGTCTTTCGTCGCTCTGCGTTCTTTAGTTACAGTTGTCGCTAATTACGGCGGCGCGCTAGCGCGCATTAATGCTCCTCTGGTCAATCTGAGTGCGGGCACGGTTTCAATTAGTGACCGGCTCCTTCCAAATCCACCGTGGTAATGGCTCCTTCGCCTCGCTGCCTCGGAACCATTCGGACCCGGAGGGGGGAAACAGAATCTTTTCCTGCTTGTGCGGTCACACACACACACGGGTGGTGCTGACTGCCGAAAACACCCCCCCGCGATTGTTATTTTCTGCCGCCGGGCTTACGCGGGGATACACGAGGATACGGCGACGGAGGAGCGACAGAGCCCTTCCAGAGGAGCCCGGAGGGACGGTCGCATCCTTAACATCTTAATGGAACACTTTGAAGGGAGTCTTAATTGCGGGCGATAAGTGGCGAAGGGCCACGAATGCCAAGTGACAGTCGGGGAAGCGTTTGATCTTGGATCTCCAATCAGCGGGGGGATTAGTGTCCGTGAGCCACCGCCACGCATGATTAGGGCGCTAAGAAACGGCCCTCGCACCGATGAGCCATTTCGGCCCGAACGCAGGGAAAGCAGGCCTAGCGGGCACTGGCGCCCGTCTGCATGCTAATGACCGGGGGTCCCGTGCCATTTCCCGATAAGGCCTTTCAGGAAAATGATAGCATTTTGAAGACCGGAATGAGCAGCGGGATTCTGGGTGATTGCTACTGCAGCTAATCAGTTGTGGGCGTGCTGGAGGAAGGTTTGTCTGTGGGCTCGACCTGACTTCCTGGCCCTCGTTGTTGCAGTGTATATTCAGACTCGTGGGAGGGAAGGTGCGGTCCACATGCAGCTTCATTTTCCTGCGCCACGTGAAACTCGCTCCTGGCTCATGCTTCAAAGGAAATGCATTTGCAGCGGCTTTCAAAAGGCCGACGCAAGCTTCGACCAGCTGAATCACGTTTACGGGAGTGGGAGATGAAAGGTGTAAAGGACGCCTCCTGAGAGGGGTTGTGACAAAGGTCGTGACGGTCCCCTGGCCGGCAATCACTGACAAACAGAGCTGACGCGGTTGGAGGTCCGTTGACTTCAACCTCGAATACGGAAAGCGTGGTTCCCGACCGCTTCGCGCCGCGGGATTCCTCGAAGTGTTTAATCCGAAATGAGGCTGAAGTCTGGGGCTGCCACGCGCCCCGCTCCCTGTGAACGCGGCGGATGAAATATTCACGAAGGCGAAAGGGATATCTCTCTCTGTTTTGGCAGCTGAGCTGGCACGCTACACAACACGTGGCGGTGGCTGTGATAGCTATTACGCTGTTCCCGTGACACCGTGCGGTATTGTGTCATGTTCTGTCAGCTTCCTTTCAAACAACCCCCCCCCCCTTCCCCCCTCCCACACATCCCCAGTTTCCACTGCTTTTGTGGCACCAAGGCGAAACTGAGACATTTCTTGCATCCTCACAAAAAAGCCGAACAATGACTGTCGATCTTAGCCCACAAAGATACAGCTTCCCGCAAGATAAAGCAAGAGAAGGGCTTACAATACAATAACACAGTGGGCATTGGGAGTTTGTTTGAGGAGAAAGAGACAGCATCAAGTGGGGGGGGGGGGGGGGGTCTTGTTGCGGTGTATCACTCTTATGGCCATGGCCGTTTGAAACCATCAAGATTTTGCTTTTCTTGTGCTAAGACCTTGCCTTGCATGTGCAAAACCTTGGTACACACAAAAAACAATTACATGACCAATGATTGGTCATGGTATTTGACTTGTACCAATCAATATTAGTTTAGAATGGGCTAAAGGATTTAGGTCTTAGTAAATCAGGCCCATGCTGTTTTGTTTAACTCTTGTGTTTAAGGGTCAAAAATGACCCGTCACTATGTTTAAACCCCCAAAATTATCTTTTTTTAAACTTGATGACAAAGTGAGTGATGAGTGACAGGTTGTTTCTTTGTGTGAAAAAGGTTTAAAAGTTCAATTAAGCTGCTTTATTTTAGGGGCAGGTCATTTTAGGACAAGGGTTAAATGGGCTACGCTGACAGATGCTACAGAAAGACACCACTACTTGTTTGGTTCTGAAAGCTGTTAGAGATTTTGTATTCTGTGGAATTAGTTTTTCCCTGAAGGAATACTTTTGCCTGCCTATATTAATGCGGCAATAAACTGATATACAAATTATGGTATATGGTAAATTATTGATAAGTGCTGTCCATCATAAGTCTGTCTTTGTGGAAAAGCATTGCACTTTTATAAAAGAATGGTGTTTCAATATGCCTCCAAAGGCAATATGATAACCGGCAGGCCAATGTAACCTTTGCACATCTGCCTTCAATAGGCCTACACTTTCTGTTTTCATTACAATACGGGATTCCAATATAACTTCGGTTTCCTATGGTGCAGCTGTTCAGAAGGAGTGCAGTAGGACTAGGAGTGAGTCTATGTCATCGAATATAAACCTATTTTGTGATATTTAGTTACAGGCCATATGAAACCTTTTCAAGTGGATTTTGCATGCGGTGAGAACTTCTATATTCTCTGGTTGGTTGAAAACCTTATTATTTGTTTTATTTTTATTTTTTAAATTAAAAACTGAAAAATAGGGCACCGGTGATTCTGCCTGTTTGGTTCTGTATGGAATCATGGTCTCCATAGTCTTCCAGCTATGGTCTCCAAGTTTGTCTCACTCGTAGAAGTTCTACAGCTACAGTTGTGGAGCATATTAGTCTTCTAGGAATCAGTCATTCAAGGACACTGGGTAATGAAATCACAACCTTTGCACAGCAGGCTTCAAACTCTAAAGTTGTAACACTGCCAACTGGCAGAGCCAATCGGATGAAATTCCGGCCCCACAATAGTTTATTTCGGATCCATAGAGATGCATGCACTCTGTAAATCAAGTCGACCCATCAGTATTGAACAAAAAGTAATTTTCAGCTTATAAAGTCAACAAGCTCCTTCCCTTTCGTGTCAGGCTGGAGACGTCTCTCTACTCGTCCTCCATTTCCCGTCATCCTGGCGGTAATTATAGAGCACTGTTTGAGAATATAAATTCCAAAGATCAGCACTATTATATCAGGCATCAGGCTAAAAAATCAGGTCACCGCTGCTTAACTTTGCTTGTGATTCCGTATTAACCTGGTTAAGCTTTCCACCGCTAACCAAGGGCTTGTCAACAGTGATTATGATTTGTGAATTACCTCCAGCTTTACCTCAAGAATTAAGCAGATATAATATATTAAACGAAAATAAGTGTTTTCATTTTAATGTTCGGCCTATGATGCTATCGAGTTTAAATATTTCGCTGACACTTTGATCCAAAGGAACTTACCGTTGATTAGACTAAGCAGGACATTAGCTTTATTAGCCTGAATGCATAGACATGATTTTAGCGGCTTCACAAGTAAAAATTTACTTGTAAATTGGATTTCAGGCCTTGGATTTGAGGCCTTCTGAGAGATACTCGAAAATATGCTGCTTCAATGCTACCCCAAAATAAGTATGCACAAGCAAAGGAAAAATGTCTAAAAGGGAAGTAGTTAGCTCAAAGCAAAGTATTGTGTGGATTGGAATTGCCCGAGTATGATTATTTTGAAAGAGGAATGAGTGCCCTTGATGGGGAACAATACAAAATCCAATCCCGCAGCATTCGTGCGGGCACGGAGTCGAAGCGACCGAGGCTGCTGCATTCAAATGAGGATTCGCTTCCCAGGTTCTCCATTAGCGGGGCTAGCCATTATTCCCCCCCGAACCTGCCGGGGGTTAGCGTACCTGCTCACAAGATGGATGCTTCCTCATTTCAGCATTCGGGAACAATGTGAGCAAGAGACAGAAACAGAAATGTTCGCAACAAATATCTCACCTAAATGTTCCTAAGCCACGTGTTAGCATCGAGGAGGACCTCGGCTCTCACACATCGGGTTCACCTTATGCTGCTGGAAATGACTTGAGAAAACAGATCAGCGAGAAGAAACAAAACCACTTTATCTTCTAAAGTAATTTCTATAACGGTTTCGGTGGAGGTTAGTTCGAAAATTAATTTTACACAGCAAGCCGGCTGTGTAATTTATCCCTTGGCTGTCCTAGTAGAATATCGTTTATACACCGGGAGTCTGAGCTGAAAAATAGCAACGCGAAAAAGTACATATATTTTTTCTTGTACTGAATGAGTAGAAAGAAATTAGTTACAAAACCAAAGTTTGTTTGAGCACATGCGCCTGCAAATCATTTCTATCGTCTAATCTGGAAGTTCACAACCTTTCCCTAACCATAGTTAATCTTTCTAAAGAGCTAGTATGCCTCCTGCAATTCACCGCTGATAAACACTTATATTTATTCACAGCACCGGTTATACATTTATAACACAAAATGTGCCTACATTTGTCAAAATACCTGTTTTGAATTCAATGGCTTTTTAATATTTCGCTATATGTCAAAGCAGCTACACATGTTGAAAAGCCTGACGGTGCAAAGCCACTGAGATGAATGCTAAAAACGCATGACCAATTCCTCTGTCTATTTTAAATGCATGTCAGTGTGCAACACAAAAAGGAGAAAAACACATTTTCTTAAATCCTTAATCCTGTGTCTCAGGACTTTGGGGCAGACATTGGACCACAGCCCAGAATTTCAGGATGTTGCTTTGATAACATGTTCTGAGAGCTGTGATCATGCATTTTATTTGATATTACGTATCAACAACTTGCAGGCTCGACTGTAAATTGTAAATTGAGTAATGAAACATAAGTCCAGCGAGTAAAGGTTCGTTCTCCCTATGAATCTCTGTAGACCTGCATGATCAAAGCCCTGGTAAGTCACTGAATCCAGACATATTAGTTTTATTTATTTCGTCACATCTACTGAACTTGCCTATCCTGGGGCCTGAATTAATTATATTACAAGTTATTTTACATGATCCAGCTGTACAGATCTCATAGTGGCCAGACCACTAAGCACTATGCTACAGGCTATTCAGGCTTAGTGAGTGAGTGTGTGTATGAGTGTGTGAGTGAGTGAGTGAGTGAGTGAGTGAGTGAGTGAGTGAGTGTGAGTGAGTGAGTGAATGAGTGAGTGAGTGAGTGAGTGAGTGAGTGAGTGAGTGTGTGTGTGAGTGAGTGAATGAGTGTGAGTGAGTGAGTGTGAGTGTGTGAGTGAGTGAGTGAGTGAGTGTGTGAGTGAATGAGTGTGTGAGTGAGTGAGTGAGTGAATGGCTGAATGGCTGCATAAATAAATAAATACATAAATAAATAAATAAAACTACAGTATATGACAAACAAAAAAA